>NC_090754.1:96666457-96788957 GCF_036898095.1 Palaemon carinicauda | reverse complement strand
CTGCATTGAGGAAGGAGATTCATCAGCTTGCAGCGTCCCCTGGGTCACATAGGAGACTTAATGTAAAAGATATTCCCTCGTGCTCTGATGTAAACTCATGGAGGCATGCAGAGTACATGCCAATCAGGAACGGGAAGATTTTCATCTCAGAAAAGCTGGGAGCTGTTCTTATCGAGGATATTGAATTCTGGCCCAGCTTTGAGTCTTATCCAGACTGCTTCGTCCGTCTAAAGGCGGCACCCGTATCCAAAGAGGAGACAGAGCCAAAAGAGGTCACAGTGCTTGACCATGCAAAGACTCAAGCTTTATTGGCTAGCAGTCTGAAGGACAGGGGCTTCACTAATTCTAAGGTGCCAGCCCTGAGTAAGAAACACCCTTCCCTTGTTTTTCCAACTACAATGGCCTTTCCCTTTGCGGAAAAAGGGTTCAAGGCGGTGATGAAGGCACTGGAAGCTGGGAAACCTTGCCCTACACTTGAGGAGTGTAGGCCTCTTTCCCTAGCCCTGCCTACAGATCACAAGGACTGGAAGGATATACAGCTTACCTTCTCAGTCAGGAAGTTGGAGGCGGATATTGCTGGACGTCAGTTCAGTGAAAACCTCCCTAAGTTGTCTGACTTTCTCCTGCGCAGGGAGCAGGAGACGAAGGAAAGGCTTGCTGCCTCTCTGTCCCTCCAGACCATCTTGGAGGCAATGGCCAGTGAACATAGATCCCCAGATATGTTTATGGTCGTGGCCAAAACACATTTGGCAACCCTAATCATAGACTTATGGTTTTGTTAGGGCTAGAAGGGCTTGCAGGGAGTTCATTTATGCCTCGGCTGCGGTAATACACGAACCTAGGAAGCTGATATCTTCCAATATCTGGGGAAAGGACCTCTTCCCGAATGAAGTGGTCAAGGAGATAGTCGACAAGGCCGCCATGGAGAACAGGAACCTTCTCCAAAAGTGGGGTATGTTAGCTAAGAGGAAGTCTTCCCCGGATGAGGGTCCCCAACCGAAAAGGAAGACAAGAGGCCAAGGTTGCCCTCTCTCCCCGCAAGACAACAACAGCAACTTCCCATGACCGCGGTACCTCAGATGGTGGCACAGCCCCAACCCACCTACCAGATGGTACCCCAGCAGGTGGTGATTCAGTCACCAGCCTTCACTCCCGCCTATGAGAGGCAGACCACGACCTTTCGCCCTAAAGGTAGAGGGTCAAGTAGAGGTTCTTCTAGATGTCCCTCAAGAGGAAGAGGGGGTAGGGGAGGACGCGGTCAAGGAGGCAAGCCCTCCGGATACCACAAGTAATGAGATGCTTCCGGTATAAGGAAGACTCCGACTAGTCCGGGATCGCTGGACCTTCGATCCCTGGGCCCACAGCCTGATCAAGAACGGACTAGGTTGGAGCTGGAAGACCGCTCCACCATCATATCCTCAATTCTTCCAACACTCCACCCCCGTTCTGGAAGAATATACCCGAGAACTCTTGAGCAAATGGGTGATAAGGAGGGCAAAATCCATCAAATTCCAAGGAAGGCTCATTTGTGTTCCCAAGAAGGACTTAGACAAACTCAGAGTCATTGTGGACTTGTCATCACTCAACAAGTTCATAGAAAACGACAAGTTCAGGATGCTGACCCCTCAACACATAAGGACCCTATTGCCCAAAAGGGCATACACAGTCTCCATAGACATGGCAGATACCTATTGGCACATTGCGATCAATCACCAACTCTCCTCCTACCTCGGATTCAGGCTACAAAAAAGAAAGTACGCTTTCAGAGCCATGCCCTTTGGCCTAAACATAGCCCCAAGGATCTTCACGAAGCTTGCAGATGCAGTCGTCCAACAACTACGCCTAGATGGTATCCAGGTAATGGCCTACGTGGACGATTGGCTGGTGTGGGCAGCATCCGAGACGGAATGCATGCAAGCATCCAAGAAAGTGATCCAGTTCCTGGAACATCTGGGATTCAAGATCAACATCAAAATGTATACATTGGAACTTACAGTCACATCACCTCTCCATTCCATTAAAGAAGAGGAGAGAGATAGCGGGATCTATCAAGAAACTACTGAAATCCGACAGGATATCAAGATGCCAACAGGAGAGAGTGACAGACCCAGTGCTAGGTGCGCAGCTAAAAGATGCATCAGGAGTCTGGAGAAGATATGCATCAAATGCTTGAAGAGATCTAATAAGACCGATGCCGATCCGACTACGATTGCTTCTCAATCCATGGTCGAAGGTCAAGAACTTGAAGAGGTCGGTGCCTCTGCAACCGCCTACACCCTCAGTCATCATCCACACGGACACATCAAAGGAAGGATGGGGAGGTCACTCTCACCAACGGAAAGTCCAGGGAACTTGGTCCTCTCTATTCAAGACCTTCCATATCGTCAAGGTTCGAGATCACCTCAACTCAACCAAGTGATGTTAGCCATATTCCGCTTAGCGGAAAAGAAGAGATGGCACTTATCAGCAGTTCACCTTCAAGGTTTCCGCAATGTGACGGCGGACGCTCTATCCAGACTAACGCCGATAGAGTCAGAATGGTCCTTAGACGCAAGATCATTCTCCTTCATCTTACATCAAGTTCCAGAACTGCAGATCGACCTCTTCGCGACGAGTGACAACAAGAAACTACCTCGTTATGTGGCTCCATACGAGGCCCCTCTAGTGGAAGCAGTGGACGCCATGTCCCTCGACTGGAACAGAATGACCAGGATTTATTTGTTCCCTCCAACCAACCTGCTGATGAAGGTCCTCAACAAGCTGAGATCTTTTCAAGGAACAGCAGCCCTAGTGGCTCCCAAGTGGCCACGAAGCAACTGGTTCCCTCTAGTATTGGAATTGCAGCTGAGGCCGATTACTCTGCCGGACCCAGTTCTGTCTCAACAAGTACAGAAGTCGACTGTCTTCGCTTCATTCCGGAAAACCCAAGACCTTCATCTCATGATTTTCTCTCCTTAGCAGTAAGGAAAAGGTTTGAGATCTCGAAAGAAAGTATAGACTTCTTAGAGGAATATAAGTCTAAATCTACGAGAAGGCAATATGAGTCGTCTTGGAAGAAGTGGGTTGCTTTTGTCAAGGCAAGAAAACCAAAAGAAATCTGAGCAGATTGCTGTTTATCCTTCTCTATTCATCTTCATGAACAAGGTTTAGCAGCCAACACGATAACTACGTGTAAATCTGCCTTGACTAGACCTTTACTTTACGCTTTCCAAGTAGACTTTTTTTCATCAAATCTTTAACAAGATTCCTAAGGCCTGTGCTAGGCTTAGGCCTGCAGTACCTCCAAAGCCCATCTCATGATCCTTGGATAAGGTACTACACTTTGCCTTAATGTTGGACAATGAGAACTGCTCTCTGAAAGATTTGACTCAAAAATTTATATTCTTGTTTGCTCTAGCCTCGGGGGCTAGAGTTGGTGAGATAATGGCCCTTTCTCGGGAAGAGGGCCATATTCAGTTTACTGAAGTTGGAGAACTGAATCTCTTTCCTGACCCAACGTTTCTCGCCAAGAACGGGCTACCCATGAGGAGGTGGGGTCCCTGGAGAATCTGCCCTCTGAAGGAAGATATCTCGCTGTGTCCAGTGTGGTGCCTAAAGGTCTATCTTCGTAGAACTTCAGACTTTAGGGGAGGACAGCTCTTTAAAGGGGAAACATCGGACTCAAACTTATCCCTGTAACAACTAAGGGCGAAGATCACCTACTTCATTCGCAGAGCGGATCCTGACAGTACACCCGCATGTCATGATCTGAGAAAAATTGTTTCATCACTGAACTTTTTTCATCATATGGACTTTGAGCGTCTTCGCTCATATACTGGATGGAAATCATCCAGGGTGTTCTACAAACACTACGCAAAGCAAGTCCATGAACTGAAGCATTATGTGGTGACGGCAGGTAGTGTATTAAAACCTATCATCTCGTGCTGCAATGAACAGTTAATTGATTGGGACTATTAATTAGAGTCAAAAGGTGTTGAGAATTCCATTTAGATGGCTTTTAAGTAAGTGTCGCCATGGTGACAGTAAGACTGTTCAAAATCTCAGGTGTGCAATCATACAGATAACACTTGTGCCGTGTGTATATAGTATACAGTGTTGATAGTATACTGTACAACATTTACAGAAATTATATTCGGAAAATTTATCAAATTTTCAATTTTAGAGTGGCACTCATCATTTCTTCTCTTTCAGGGAGAAAAATATTTTCTGTATACGTTGCACGTATAATTCCTTTAACACGTTACACTCGTGTTTCCATTTGGTCATTTATTCGAAATAAATGTTTATTAGAGTGTAATTGTGTTCTATTTCGCCTTGCAATTAGCACATTAAATATGCCAGAGTTCTCTTACTTATTTATTTAAGTAAACCTCATATTATTGTATGCTTACAAACAATGGATATAGTTAACATTTAGTTGTTCTGACAATATATACAAACCGTGAGACCTTTTGTATATCTAGTGGATTATTATGTTTGTTCATACAATAAATGCAAACCTTGAGACCCCTTTTCTACTGTCTAGTATGACTCTTCCCTGCAGGGAGCAGGAAGCACTAACATTGTCTATGATTAGTGGTAATGACGGATAACGGTAACGTCATTTGTCTCAATGGTCCGGATGACCATAGAAAAAAAAGTGTCCCAAGGTTAAGGCACCTATGAAAATCCACAGATACAGTACTTTCTAGTAATTCTCTGATAAACTTCCATCAGGACGACATGGCTTGAGCCCAAAAAACGGATTTTGAGCGAAGCGAAAAATCTATTTTTGGGTGAGATAGCCATGTCGTCCTGATGGACCTGCCCTCCTTTTCTATAGTAAAGGCCTTGGCAGGATCCCTCTCGAAATTACTATATCTGTAGCACCATGCTCAATGCTACAAGGAATAAGCGCCATCTAGATACTCAATAGTAGTATGGGAGGAAGGGTAACCTTGATAACGGCTCCCCCTCTATTTTTGCTACTCTTCCCCTTTGAGGCGAAAAAGCTATTCGGGGTGAAGATTGCTATGTGTCGTATCAAGATATACGTCCCCTGGTTTATGCGATATCCTTAAGAAAAATTTTAAGGGTATTCGCGCCAGGAGTTAAAATTCTGGAGACCTAAAGGTAAATTCTGTGGGAATATCACTGTAGTCAAATATCCCTTAGGAAGCTACTTATAGGAACCTCCCATCAGGACGACATGGCTATCTCACCCAAAAATAGATTTTTCGCTTCGCTCAAAATCCCTTAAATTGCTAAGGTTTTTATGATTAGGAAAAATACAAATTATCTACAAATTTGTCATGTTTGTAGGTGCTGTGTGTGAGATAGCGTAGTACGGAAGGATCTCAAGCACAGAGAACCTTCCCTTCCGACCATTTTTCCTTGGTCTTCGGTCTTCCTGTTGGCGGATGGCCTACCGTGCACCGGCTGCCGCCGCCTCAGGGGAGTCGTCATCGTTGGGATACTCCTCCACTCGGCTGTTATCCCCGCCTTCCCTTAGAAGAATTTGCTGGGGGAAGGGAGTGCGGTCGCTCACTCGGGCGGGGGCCAGCAGTATACTCCGCAGGGGTAACACCTTTCCTGTTCGCGGGTTAGGTTGTACTTCCGAATAATTTCTTCATCAAGTAAAATTATAACTTATATAATTTAACTCTCAGCTTTGTCTGTGGGGGGTTCCCCTCCTCCCCGCTTGAGGGTTGTGGTTCTCTCGAGTAGTTTTTTTTTCAGCTGAATTAATTAATAGTAATTCATGTTCTGTTACAGTTTTACGCTGCTGCTCTCCTTCTCCCGTCGATGTCGGCCGAGTAAGGGAGTGCGCAGTCTTTAATTTGTGTTTGTTCTCTTGATTGACACCATTCCCGTCTGCAGACTAGGTGTTCCTCCCAACGGAGTTTTTTGTTACATAATTTGTTTTATTTTTCCTCAGTTAGCGATGCTGTTCTTCGTTCGGCTATGATAGCCAACATAGAAAAGCAGTGCCTTTCGTCACTGCCCCATCACTTACCTGTTCTCGTGTGCCTGCGTCAGCCCCTAATTATCACGCTAACTTCGAGGAAGTATCTCCAACCACGTTTTATCTGATATCGCTCGATGCAGACCTTCAACTTCAAGAAGGCTTGTTGATGGGAAGCAAAGAGCGATGCCTGGAGGTTCGCCTGCAGGGGTTGGATTTCTTTCCCTTCAGAGGGAGTTTTCCTCCCCAGATGATGGGCTCTGTTTCTCCCTTCTGAGGGAAAACTTCCCTTCATCATCTTTTGTCTCTCCTGCTAGGGTCCAATTCCTGGTGAAGCGGCTCTCACAGAGACTTCTCTTTGGAGACCTGCTGACGGTCAGCTTGCTGATCCATCTGTTGCTGTTCGATGTCGGGTCAGCCAGCCTCTGTTGGTTCCATACTTAAGCTTCCGTGTCGGCCTCTCCTCAACGAACTTGGGTTCGTTCGTCGCCTGCAAGGGATCGTTCTCGGTCTCCTCCTGAGTATGTGTCGCCTCACGAAGGTCACATTTCTCTGCCTGAACCCCAGCTACAGTTCATCGGCAGCGTTCTCCGTTTCGTCAGGCTTCTGCTCTATGCTCACCTGCTAGTCAGGTTCACCATCGACCTTCAACGCGATAATTGCGCACCGTCCCGTCAGCTCGTAGATGACCTAGCCTTCGTGTACAGCTGTCGACTAATTCAACCTCTCGTGTTTCACCTGCTCTTTTATTCTATCGTCTTTTGCTTGCTACGTGAAAATCGCATGCAGTTTGAAAGCCACCTGCTCTTCCATCTCCCTCTCGAGAATGGCCTGCTACGCTGTAGTGGTTTGCGGACTGTGGCCAAATGTAGCATACAAACTGCCTAGTGTCCGAATGCGACCACACTCCAACGTTCACTACACAAAAAGGTAAAATGGTTGAATACCCAAAAATCTAGGTAACAGGTCAAGAGAACTGGGTACTGGGCACCACCCCTTGATTTTATACTGGGCAAGGGGGCCAAGCTAGAACTGTAGTTGCGTAATATAATTCAGAGGTAAGCTGATTTCAGGTTATGTAAATCTAAACATTAGTAAAGGAAACAAAAAAAAAGGGGAACAATGATACCAAAGAAAAAAAACTATATTAGTGGGTGAGAAGGGGACATCTATGGTGTAGTGAATAAAACAGTTTACATACATAAATATAGAAAATTTTTATTTTGTGAAAAAGCATTATCTGGCATACTAATCGCTATTGAGATAAAAGCGTTTAAAGAGGAGGGTAATTTTACCACTTAAAGTGATTCAAGAAGTGTCCTTCAAGCTCTAGAAGGTTTTAATTCTAGTAACCCTTTAGTTTTAAAGATTTTAGAGTGGCTTTTGTTTATTGGCCTAAAAGGTATAACAGTTTGATTTTGCTGGGTTCTGGCACATGTAGGTGTGTCTGGAAATGAAGAGTCAGATTCACTGGCAAAGAGTGCTGCAGCCGAGTTGCTACCAAGAAGGTATCCCATTCTCTGTAATGATTTTTTACCAGTAATTAAGAATTCTATTTATAACAATTAGCAACAGCATTGGGATAGTTTAACCAGAAATAAGATTAGAGAAATTGCAATTGTTATATCCCCTTGGAGGTATAATTAGATGCCCTGAAAATTGGAGACTACTCTTTGTCGTCTCCACATTGGTCACACTCAGATGATGCACGAGTTTCTGCTGGCTGGCCAACACCAACCATATTGTGATGACTGTTTGATACCTTTGACAGTGAGGCATTTGTTGACTGAATGCCCCACTTATTGCACAGAAAGAAATAGATATCTGTTTGAGGCTCAGGGTGAGGATGGCAGGCTCATCATTGCCAAGATCCTTGGACATAATGTGTCGTACAATGCTAGCGGCATTTTTAAATTTATATCAGAAGCAGGTCTTAATGCTATTTAACTTTTATAACATATTTACTTTTCTGGTTTTAATTGAATATTCTTTTAATCTTTATTTATATTAAACGATATTGGGCGTCAGTGACCTTCGATGTCAGAATGCCAGAGAACTTCAAATCATTCATTCATTCGTCTTTCAGTTTTGCCCCTTATAAATAGCTACTGGTTTGTATCATTAGGAAAAATGCAAGTTACTTCCAAATTTCTCATGTTTGTATCTAGCAACATTCAATGATACTGTAGAGTAAGATAGTCACTAAGAGTTGATGATTGAAATGCACTTGAAATTGAAAACAATAGTAAAAAGTGCTTTAGTGAAGCACAAATATCTTTTCTAAACATACTTACCCGGTAGTTATATATATAGCTTACGTCCCTGACGTCACGGCAGAAAATTTGAATCTCTCGCCGATTGGATAGCCAGGTGTACCACCCCTGCGCCCTAGCGAGGTACCTAGGAACCATTCCAGAAACCCTCATATATTCCCTGCCGCGCTAGCGGCAAGATGTTGGATTTTTCACTCGCTATAACCTGTATATTACAGTTATCTTGGTGATGTACAATTTATTTTTAGCCTTTGCTGGTTGGATTTAATTTTAACTGAGTGTTAGTGCTTTAACTACGTTTGTATCTTAACAGAGGTAGGAATGGGAGTTTTCCCCCCTACTGTAAAACTATGAACCTACTCTTTACATGATGGCGGAGATCGTTCCACCATCTCTATGACGTCACAATCGTGTGACGTAAGCAACATAGTACTGCGTAATATGTTGCATAATTCTTTTCTTTGCTTTTTCTTGTAAAGAATGAAAAGGAAATCTAACTTACAATAAGTATTTAACTTTTAATATAAAAAGATTATATTAATTTTTTTAGAAATTTTTGTGTTTTTAGTATTCGTTCTTTAAATCATTGATACTATTTTCAAAGATTAAATAGAACTAGCGTATTGTTAATTTTCGCTGCGTAGTTCTCATGAAAATACGATGCAGTCCCAACAATTCTTGATATCGTTGTTTATTTTCTTTCGATGTTGGGATTCTAGTATTATTCGTATATTCACATATGTGTTCCGATTGTAAAGTGTAGCAATCCACTATTTTTGGAAACCCTTAAGAGAAAGATCTATCACAACGGGCAGGACTAATTATGGTCTTTTGTGTAAGAGTTAAAAGTGCAAGTGTCAGTGCTAAATTAGTGCAGTGATTTTATTCAGCACAGTGGACGTTTTTTTTTTCCTAGCCTTAGACCTCTTCCAAGCTCCCCAACCACTGGGAGAAGGAAAGTCAATCGGCCAAAGGAAACGAGAGGCGTTAGCTCACGAGCAGACGTCCTCTCGAGCGTTCCTGTTGACGTTCCCAAGAATGCTCGCCCTTGCCATGGGAAAGCAAAGAGCGTTGGATGTTAAGCTACTAACATTGCTGTTAGAGTCTTGCATTGCATCACATTTGCTAATAATAGCAATACTATAATGCTTACGAACCAACATAGACACGGTTTTTGTTCCAGAGCGCCAGTCGGCCATGAGAACCCTCTGATGAACTGAACGCACCGAGTGACGTAATGAAGAAAATTTTACGCTCGGCGCTAAGTCTTTTAGGACGCTCGGCGCCACGTCTTTCAGGACGATCGGCGCCTCGTCTTTCAGGACGCTCGGCGCCTCGTCTTTTAGGACGCTCGGCGCCTCGTCTTTCAGAACGCTCAGCGCCACGTCTTTCAGGACGTTCGGCGCCATGTCTTTCAGGTCGCTCGGCACCACGTCTTTCAGGACGATCGGCAGCACGTCTTTCAGGACGATCGGCGCCTCGTATTTCAGGACGCTCGGCGCCTCGTCTTTCAGGACGTTCGGCGCCACGTCTTACAAGATCTTTGTCAGCAGTAGACATTGGTGATCACTTTTCTCCTGTTGAATTTGAAATTCTCAGCAGGAGAAGATCCTTATTCCTTTCGTCATTCAGTTGATTTAGAAACTCATGAAAGTTTTTATGATTAGTTTCCAAATTATTTTATGCCTGTTGCTCCACGTTCGCCACCCTCTGAATATACACGTGGTCATCAATGAAGCTTTAAGGATGGTGGGAGACTGTTTAGAGTCTCAGAAGCACCAAGGAAAGACAGCTTTCTTTTTTCCTCTGAATAACCTGGCCTCTAGATCTTGTATTTAAGGTACAAGATTATTTTTATTATTTTCTCTAGCAAAGCTACAACCCTAGTTGGAAAAGTAAGATGCTTTAAGCCCAAGGGCTCCAATAGGAAAAATAGCCCAGTGAGGAAAGGAAATAAGGAGATAAATAAATGATGAGAATAATTTAACTATAAATCATTCTTAAAACAGTAACAACGTCATAACAACGTCTAAAACAGATATGTCATATAGGATGGTCTAGCCACGTTATGGTCGAGGACCTTGTGGCAGCCACACAGAGACTGTTACAGCCCCCTGGGTGGATTGCTGAGTCTCTCAAGGAATGCAGGTAAATGAGACATACGAACCTATGAAGCCAGCTTCCTTATCAGGTATTCCAGGATAGCAAGGGTGGAGGTCTAACCACGTTAAGGTCGAGGACCTTGTGGCAGCCCCACAGAGATTTTTACAGCCCCCTGGGTGGATCGCTGAATTTCTTAAGGGATCCAGACAATGGGGCAGGATAACTTTGAGGTCTGTGCTATTCCTTTAGGATGGATGCAAAATCTTTTTCCTAGTGAAACCTCCTTTGTTAGTTACTCTGATAAGACCTCTCTGCAAAACAGACTTTGCAACATCAAATGTCTCTCTTTTGGGAGAGGGAGGCTTTTATCCGGTCCTGGATGTAACTGCTCTCAATGCCTTCGTTCAGAAGTCAAAGTTCTCCATGGAGACATCGAAATCATGAGCTATTTAAAGTCTCGTGTCAGCCTGGTCACAAGACGAAGCAGAGTCTGACTGTTTTCGCCTTCAGGCAGTAGAGCCAGACTACATAACTTCTGGCAATCTTGGGAGAAGAGGGGAGCAGACCTTTGGTCAGTACATCTTCTGAAGGAGGATTACAATTTCCTTTCATAGGAAAACATCCTTTAGTTTTAGCTCCAATAGATCTCTCTCACAGTTCTAGAGAGGAGTTTAAGAGGCAGGCTTTGCATTTAAACTTTTGCTAAATGTAGCAGAATACTGCACTCAAGAGACATCAGAGCCTCCCTGTATCTAGACGATTGATTTATCAGAGTTCTTTCTTACAATCTTCATGAAGGATTTTCAGATAACTTTGAACCTTTTAAAAGAATTGAGTGTTCCTGTCAACTAGACGAGTCTCTTCTGACACCAGGACGCTTAGCGCCACGTCTTACAGGACGCTCGGCGCCACTCCTTCCAGGACGCTCGGCGCCACTCCTTCCAGGACGCTCGGCGCCACTCCTTCCAGGACGTTCGGCGCTACGTCTTACCGGACGCTTGGCGCCACGTCTTACAGGAAGCTCGGCGCCACGTCTTACAGGACACTCGGCGCCTCGTCTTTCAGGACGCCCGGCGCCACGTCTTTTGAGGACGCTCGGCGCCACATCTTACAGGAAGCTCGGTGCCACATCTTACAGGACGCTCGCCGCCTCGTCTTTCAGGACGCTCGCCGCCTCGTCTTTCAGGACGCTCGATGTCGGAGATCCTGAAGGAGGCATGACATTGAACATGAGAACCTCGGACTTCAGGGTGACACTAGTCATATCGAATGTCGAGATCAAGGACGCCTTAGTTCCGATCTCTTTGATCATGAAAGTTTTTTATCGAGCGTCTAGTACAACGCGGCGGTATAGGCGGTGATCAGGGTTTCCTTGACGCCAGGAGTCAGGACCTTAGATACATGTATCCTGATAAACACAACGTCACTACTTCCGTTAGTTCTTCTGACACCATCACAAAAAATACTTTATTTAAGGATGGTGGTTCAGAGTCAATTTTTTTCGGGCTTTTACGTCTCCTCTTAGAACAGAGTAAGCCTTCTTGAACTGCAATCTTTCTAAGATACAGAAGTGTTCTGCGAGGAAGTGGATGAGTGTGTTGGGAAACCTCTCCTCTTGGGGAGGGGGTTTTTTCCCTGGGAAGACTGTTTCTTTCTTGGTGACCATTGTTATGTCACTGTTCATCCTAGTTTTCCTGGACCAGGGTTCGATTCCCGGCCTGTCAAAAGCTAGAAGCTATGATCCTTATGTGAGTTATCTTTCTCTCCATTTCAACCTCAATAATTTTGGGACAAGGAGAAGGTCTTGAGTCGATATGCATCTCTTTTAGGATGCTATAAGAAGTTTCCTTCAGTGGTGGTTCGATCCAGTCAAACTTCCGGAAGGTCACCCCTTTTGAACAGAGGATCTTGGACCTTGTGTTGTGTCTCCTCACCTCGGTTTCAGGGTGGGACCAACACTAGACAGTTAGATGCTTCGGGACTTTGGACAGAGGATCAGAAGAGCTTCCTCATCACCCAAAGGAACTTTTGACTGTCCAGTTGGCTCTCAAAAAGCTTTGAAGGGTCAGTTTGGAACACAGTGGTGCAGGTCTATGCCGATCACACCACAGAATTGGCTTTCATTGCCAAGCTAGACGGAACTCACTCGAGGTTCCTTTTCGGGACTGAGAGGAGTCTTCTCATCTGGGCTAAGGAGATGAATGTATTCCTTCTAACAAGGTTCTTTAAAAGAGAAGAACTTCTGGAAGAACAGTCTCAGCTGGAGAATGGACACTCCATCGAGAAATCTGTAAGAATCTGTGGCGACTTTGGTGTCGTTCTTGTATAGTCCTATTCGTGACTTAACAGACAAAGAGGCTAGAATCTTACTGCTCTCCAGTGCCAGATCTCGAAGCAGTCCACATAGAAGCTTTCCTATTAGTCTGGTCCAATCTGGATGTGTACGTTTTTCCTCGTTCTATTTCCTTACAAGGTGACACAAAAGTTTGTGTCACACGAAAGGACCAGGTGACTTTAGTGGCCTTCTTTTGGCCCTCAAGAGGATGGTTCACAAAGATACTGAAATGGATGGTGGACTCTCCTAGAAGTCTTCCATTAAGAGTAGTTTTACTCAAACAACCTCTCTTGGAAAGTTACCCTTCTAGTCTCCAAGCTTTTCTTCTGGCTACCTTCAGCCTTTTGAAACCTCACAGGATCTAGACGTTTTTGAAAGAGGCAGCTAAGTCTTTTACAAGTGCAATAAGAACTTCTACCATCAGGATTTATCAATCCAAGTGGGAAGCTTTAGAGAATGGTGCAGAGTCAACTCTGTTTTTCTCTTCCAGTATCTCTACAACTCAGATTGCTGACTTCCTGTTTTACCTTCGAAGGAAGCTCATTTGTTCATCCTCTTCCATCAAGGGATACAGGTGTGTGTTAGCGACTGTTGTCAGACACAGTATCTTGGACCTTTCGATTGATAAAGCCCTACAGGAACTTCTCAACTTGTTTGAAACATCAAACAACCAGGATTCACCAGCTTGGATCCTGGACTCAATCCTGAAGTTCCTTATGAGTGACAAGCTTGAGCACTTGCTTTCATCTTCATTTTAAGTACCTCTCAATGAAAACTATTTTTTTTTGTTAGTCTGGTGACATCTAAAAGAATCAGTTAATTCATATGTTTAGTAAAACGTTGGCTTTTGAGATAACGAAGCTATCTGCTCATTGCAGTTAGGCTTTCTCGCCAGGAATGACCGCCTTTCTCAACCTTGACCTAAGGCTTTTGAGTTTCCGAATTTTTCGGATATGGTTGGCGAGGAGTTGGAGAGAGTCCTGTGTCCAGTAAGAACCCTGAAGTTCTACCCAGGCAGTATAAAGAGTTGCGAGGCAAGTCGAAAGCTCTTTGGTGCTCGATTAAGAAGCCCTCGTTATCAGATGTCAAGAATGTCCTTTCATTCTTCATCAGACTCTTAGAAGAGAGGCTCATACATTACAGTGAAACTGCCCTCAAGTTTTTAAGGTCAAGGCGCATGAGGTTAGTACTATAACAACTTGAATGACCTTCAAGCAGAATAGATTGTGGTGGAGTATTATGGACACAACCTTTTGGGGGAGTAAAGCTGTGTTCACTTCACACTAATTTAATCGTGTCCAGACTCTTTATGAGGACTGCTACACTCTGGGACCATTCGTGATAGCGAGTGCAGTAGTGGGTGAAGGATCCACCACTAAGTTCCCATAATCCCAATAAACTTTTCTTCTCTTGGAACTTTTATTTGTTTTTATGGTTGTTTGTGGAGACTGTGTCAGTCTTCCAAAATCATTGATTTTAGTCAGGTGGTCAATTTTGTTCCTTGAAGAGCACCCGGAACTGGTTATTGGAGGAGGTTCTGTCATAATGAGGTATATACACCGGTTTGACAGTCCCTACGAGATCTTCAGCCCCTGGGAGGATCGCTGGATCTCATAAGGCTAGCAGACATAATGAGACAGAGAATCATTGAAGTCAGCTTCCTTATCAGGTACGAACCCTTAAGTTTGTTTTAATTAACTCTTGAGAAAAATTCCAGATATACTAGCTGTCTCTAACCCTCCACCAAAGGTGTTAATCAGCTATATATATAACTACCGGGTAAGTCTTATGTTTAAAAATGGTATTTTCATTATAAAATAAATTTTTGAACATACTTACCTGGTAGTTATATATAATTAAAGTCCCACCCTCCTCCCCTCTAAGAGACTAGAAGCATGGAATATATGAGGGTTCCTGGAATGGTTCCTAGGTACCTCGCTAGGGCGCAGGGGTGGTACACCTGGCTATCCAATCGGCGATTGGCGCGAGATTTGAATTTTCTGCCGTGACGTCAGGGACGTAAGCTATATATATAACTACCGGGTAAGTATGTTCAAAAATTTATTTTATAATGAAAATACCATTTTAAAAGTCATGATTTTTTTAGATTGGATAATGTCTGCTGTAATTTGTTGGTCTGAGGTGACAAAATCGAACTCTTGATTTCAATTTTCCTTTTGTAGAGATGTGATTTGAAAATATATAACATATGACTGTTGGGTAAATATTCTAATGGATATTATAACAATTTGCTATTTAATTAATTTTTCGTAATTTTTAACATTTTCATCTAAATGTGCACTTAGGTTACGCACTCCACAATTTGCATAAATTTCACTGTATTATATGATATAAAGTTTTAAAATAATGCATATACTGTAATTATGATTGTTGTTGTTGATATATTTTTAGGTTAGTAGAATTTTTTTTATTGAATAGTAGTACTGCACTGTCTCATATTCATCCTTTGTCACCAGTCCTTCATGGAGTTTTTCGAGGTTATCCATTGGTTGGGAAGGTCCTGCCAACTCCAGAAGGCTATACTGGAGTAGTTCTCAAAGAAACAAGACCAGGCTTAAATTCTGATGAGTCTCGTACATTAAAAGCAACCTGTCAGTTCTCAAAGTTTATATTTTGGAACTGGGACCGTGTACCTTCGCGGGGCGATAAATATCAACAAGCAGTGGATTGGGCTGATATAGCAGATTTGGTAAGATTTTTATGTTATTATTATTATTATTATTATTATTATTATTATTTTTATTAGCTAAGCCCTAATAATAGGGTAGTAGGTTGGCCAGGGCACCAGCTGCCCGTTGAGATACTACCACTATAGAGGTATTGGATCCTTTGACTGGCCAGACAGTAATGCATTGGATCCTTTGACTGGCCAGACAGTAATGCATTGGATCCCTCTCTTTGGTTACGGCTTATTTTTTCTTTGCCTACACTTACCCAGAATAGTCTGGCCTATTCTTTACATTTTCTCGTCTTTCCTCACACCTGACAACAATGAGATACTAAACACTTCTTCACCCAAGGGGTTAATTACTGTACTGCAATTGTTCATTGTACTTTCCTCTTGGTAAGGGTAGAAGAGAGACTTAGCTATGGTAAGCAGCTCTTCTAGGAGAAGGACACTCTAAAATTAAACCATTGTTCTCTAGTCTTGGGTAGGACCATAGCCTCTGTACCATGGTCTTCCACTGTCTTGGGTTAGAGTTCTCTTGCTTGAGGGTACACTTGGGTACACTACTCTATCTTATTATTTTTTTTCTTCCTCTTGTTTTTTTGAAATGGTGTGTTGGGCAGGCTTAATAGAAGGGCCAAGGATGCCTGGTGGTTTATCAAGAGGTTGTCTTCTCCTTTTCTGATTCTTTTTCTTCTCAAAACCATCTTTACTGTCCTCCCTTCAGTTGAAGTGGCTATCCTGGAGGGTATTTAGTCTTGCATGGTGTATCGGCTCCTCCATGTTGACAAGTTTTTCCTACTTTTTACTATAGTCTTTGGGTTTCATCAATCACTTCATTTATAATTCTGTACATATTTTTTTTGTTATAATTCTTTTGTTCCGTAACTGGAATACAAACCACGTTATTTAAAGTGGGTATTTACTTTCGGCGTAGCTGAAAGGACGAACCATTAAAATTTTAACGATGGTTTACTACCCCACAGCTAGTTAGCGGGGGATAGGGAGGGTAGTTAGCTACCCTCCCCCCTCACACACCTGTGTGGTAAGCTGACTTTGCTATCGGCTTGGGTGCTAGTCAGACGTGTCCGCTGTCACCCTCGCCTACACGACAGCCATTTAATCTATGCTTTTTGCTTTTTCTTTTCTACAATGCGGAAGTGCCCTGGGTTACCTGAACGCCCTTGTGAGACCTTCATGTCATCAATAGACACGGATCCACACACCTTATGCCCTTATTGTAGAGGTCAACGGTGTGATAGTGGTAACGTATGTATTGAATGTAGGATGTGGTCTACCTCCCAGTGGGAGAGGTTTTCCTGGTGCCGGAAGAAGAAGTCCAAACGGGATATTTCTCCTTCAAAGGTTTCTTTGAAGAAGGAAAATCCTAAGGGCTCTTCTTCCGTGGCCCAAACCTCCTCCGAAGCTCCCACTCGGTCGGCTTCTCGCGAGAGGTCGTCGAGTGGTAGCGTAGGCCGTACTGTTGACCGATCTCGGGGTTTGGGAGAGAGAGTTGCCTCCCATAGCGAGGCAGCTCCTCCTCCTCCCCCGTGGGAGGATTTAATTATTTCTCCTTCTGTTAATGTTAATAATGATGATCTTTTGCAGCTTTGGGCTTCCTTGGGGCTTCAGGGCTCGCCCTCCAAGGAAGCCCTGTTTGACATGATCATGTTGGGAGCAGCTGTCAAACAGTCACCGGCAGTAGCAGAGGCTGTTGTGGAAGAGGCTTCCAATGAGAGTGTTCAAACCCCTGCTCCTGTTGTAGCTGAAGGCTTAGCTCCCCCCTCCAAACATCCTTCGAGGGAGGAACTAAGCCCAACAGTCTCTCCTGCGGGTGATTCTCCCCCCCGGGGGAGTTCACTGACAGAGACTCCTCTTCGAAAGACTGCCGATGGTTTGCCTGCTGCTCCCAGAGGACGTATAAGACGTAAGGCTCGCCTTCCTCTTCGTCGCCGAGGTCTTCCTTCTCCTCACAAGGGTGTTAGGAGGCGCCTCTTCTGATCTTCATCCTCTCAGTCCCCCGCAGAGGAACGTCGTCCTACACCTACCGTTCCTGCTACTTCTTTGGGCCTGGACCTCTCCGCAGATCGTTCGCGATTTCCTTCTCCTGCCAGACCTGCTGACCTGCCCTTGCCCTTCCTGGCTGCAGATGCGCTGTGGGTGCCCGCCCATCCCGTTTTCCAACGGGCACCGGTCCCTTCGGGGCAAAAGGGGCTTTCACACATTGTGAGTAAGTCCCTTAAGCGCCAGGGTTCCCCTGTGCGCCAACGTTCGCCAGCGCGCTACTGCGCGCAAGCCCCCTCCTGTTGCAGTCTCATCTTGCCAGCGCTCTCCTGCACGCCCACGATCTCCTGCACCCCCACGATCTCCTGCTCGCCCGGCAGTTCCAGAGACTACGCGCCCACGATCTCCTGCTCGCCCGGCAGTTCCAGAGACTACGCGCCCACGATCTCCTGCTCGCCCGGCAGTTCCAGAGACTACGCGCCCACGATCTCCTGCTCGCCCGGCAGTTCCAGAGACTACGCGCCCACGATCTCCTGCTCGCCCGGCAGTTCCAGAGACTACGCGCCCATGATCTCCTGCTCGCCAGCAGACCTCTGCTCGCCCCCAGCCTGATGCACACCATGGACGCCTTCGGTCTCCTACTCGTCAGCGCTCTCCTGATAGTCAGCGATCTCCTGTGCGCCAGCGCTCTCCTGCTCGCAACCACTCTCCTGCTCGTCAGCGCTCTCCTGCTCGCCAGCGCTCTCCTGCTCGCCAACGCTTGCCTGCTCGCCATCGCTCGCCTGCTCGCCTGCTCGCCATCGCTCGCCTGCTCGCCCTCGATCTTCGGATCAGGGCTCCAGAGGGAAGTCTTCATCCTCCCCTGCTCGCCAGCGCTCTTCTCCACACCACCGATCGCCGACGCGCCACCGGATCTCGCCTGCTCGTCATCCCTCACCTACGTGCCATCGCCCGCAGTCTCCTTCGCGCACCCACGCGCCCTCTGCCAGAACTTCGGTTCCCGATGAGCGCCCTCCTGCGCGCCCGCACGCTAGGGATATTTCCCCTGCACGCGCGCATCCAACGGTTTCGCCCTTACAGGCTCTTCAGGATCCTGTGGCTGCACACCATCCGAGGTCTCCGGAACGTGCACCTGCGTGCCAACGTGCCCCTTCACCTACGCGCCCAAGCGCCCTGAGGCCTACGCGCCCACACGCCCTGTCGCCTACGCTCCCACGAGCTCCTTCTCCTGTGTGCCGTTGTTCGCCCACGCGCCAACGCCCACCCTCGCCTATGCGCCATCGCTCGCCTGCACGCCATCGCTCGCCTGCGCGCCATCACTCGCCCGCGCGGCATCGCTCGCACGCGCGCCCTCGCTATTGCACGCTCTTGCCATCGCCCACGCGCGCCCGCGTGCGAGCAATCGCCCCCCGAGTTTGGCAATGGCCTATCGCGGGATGCCCAGCGTGATCCACAGCGCGTTCCCACATGAAATCCTGCAGTAAGACGTGCAGTAAGATCATCCTCATATCCCCCCCCCCCCGTAAGCGCAGGGCAGCGCGCTCAACAGAGAGAGGGAAGTCTCCGGACAGGTTTAGGAACATTTCTTCCACAGCTTCTTCCTTTCAGGCAGACCCTGTTGTAGTTTCCACTCCTAGGGGTCTTACGATCCCTTTCTCTTCAGAGGGTGTCTCTGACAGCGCTGCTGTCAGTTTGCAGCCCTGGTTTGGGCCCTTGATCAGAGCGGTTGCACAGGCTTTCAAGCCCGCTTTCTCTGAACTAGGCCTCAAATCAGCGGCTATCTCGGCCCCCCTGAAGAGGAAGAGAGGAGTGGACGACGTGGTTACTTCTCCAAGGGCGAAACTGGCTTAAGTCGTCAAGGAAGGGTCCCTCCCCTCCCCAGACTTTCTCTCCATCCCCCGTGGACGAGGATTTTCCGTCCTCAGGGGATTCACGTGAGGTGAGGCGTTCTCCCATCGCACCAGTGGGAGAAACCCCACCTCGCGCTGAGAAATCTCCTCGGGTGGAGGTGGAGAAGAGCCCCCCACCATCTTTGTTGGAATCCTGCATCCCTCCCAGGAGGGAGTCGAAGGACTCCAAGACGATTCCGAAATCTTCTTTGAGGATCAGACCAGAGCCAGCTAAGCCCGCGGAGAACATCCACGAGTCCCCCTAAAAAGAGCCCTTGGGGACTGGAGACCTTGCTGTTAGTCCATCAGGTGGAGAGCCGCAAGAGTCGGAGCATGCCTTCTGGCAAGTTCTGACTCTGATGAGGAACCTTAACGGATTCTCGGATCCAGAGATTCCTCTTCGAGAGGGCAAGGACACTGTTCTGGACCGAGTCTTCGGTACCCAGAAGCCCCCTAAAGCCAGCGCGGCTTTGCCTTTGTCCCAGGGGGTCAAGAGTGCCAGAGATAAGGTCGAGAGCCAGCTCTCCGAGGTAGCCTCCTCCAGCCGTTCCAGTGCCAGAAACAAACTCCTCCCACCTCCTCGTGTCCACCAGAGGAGGTACTTCGAGATCATGGAGGAGTCCTGTTTAGCTCTTCCCCTCCACCACTCGGTGGAAGAGCTCTCCAGGGCAGTCCCTCTCGAGAGACTCTCCAACCGGCCAGTGTCGTTCTCGGCCTCGGAGATCCTCTGCCAGGAGAAGGTAGCGAAGTGTGCCATGCAGGCCACTTCGTGGCTGGATATCTGGCTAGGATCTCTTGGCATCCTGATACGATCCGAAGACTTGTCTAAGGAGAGTACCAGGAAGGCCTTGGAGACCTTCCTTCTTTCAGGCACTCGTACCATTGAGTTTCTGGCCCACCAAGTCTCGAACTTGTGGGCTAATACTATCCTGAAACGCCGAGATACGGTGTCTGAAAGATTTAACTCGAAGGTCCCCAACACCGAGGTCATTAAGCTCAAACATTCCTCCCTTTTGGGGAGTAGTCTGTTAGAGCCGAAAGATGTAGAGCAGGCGGCTGAGAGGTGGAGGAAGTCCAACCAGGACTCCCTCCTCCAGAGGGCTTTAACATTAAAGCCCTATAAGCCTCCAGCACCTCAACAACCTCGCTCTGCAAAGATGACAAAGCCGGCAGTAGCAGCAAAGGCAACGGTGTCCAAACAGCCCTTTCTCGTCAAGGACAGGAAAGGCAAGAAGTCCTCCAGGGGAGGCAAAAATCCCAGGGGGAGTGGCCGAGGCCGCAAACGCTAGGATTGGCAGTCCCCCCGCACGTCCACCAGTGTTGGGATGCCTTCAAAGTGGCGCGGACAGGTGGCAGCAACTTGGGGCCGATTCCTGGACGATCTCCGTGATCAGGCAAGGATATTGCGTCCCGTTCATAACATCTCTACCTCCCCTGACAGCGAATCCAGAGTCGTTGAGCTCTCTTGCCATGGGATCGGCAAGAGGGCAAGCCCTTTGGACAGAAGTCGAGACCATGTTGAAGTAGGACGCTCTCCAAGAGGTCTTCGACGGGTCCCCAGGCCTCTACAGTCGACTCTTGTAAAGAAGGCGTCTGGAGGGTGGAGACCAATCTTCGACCTCTCAGCTCTGAACAGGTTTGTCAAGCAGACCCCGTTCAGCATGGAGACGGCAGACACGATCAGACTCACAGTGAGACTGCGAGACTTCATGTGTACACTGGACCTGAAGGACGCGTACAGTGGTACCACTACATACGAATTTAATTCGTTCCACAACCAACTTCGGATGTAGAAAATGTTCGGATGTAGAAACGGATTTTCCCATAAGAATACATGGTAATTCATTTAATTCGTTCCTCAGCCTAAAAACCCATAATAAATCCTTAATAAATGGTTACACATAATTACACATAACAATAACATAACTGCATAATATGAAAGAAGCATGTAAAAAAGATAATTATAAAGAAATAATAAATAAAAAATGTGTTTTATTGCCACTTTACCTTAGAGACAGGCCAACGCAGGTGTAGGATTTGCTACGCCAGGAGGAGACGGACGATCGGCGAGAAGGTAGACATGGTGTTAACATGTTCTTTAAATAAATACTCTCTCTCTCTCTCTCTCTCTCTCTCTCTCTCTCTCTCTCTCTCTCTCTCTCTCTCTCTCTCTCTCTCTCTCTCTCTGTTCTTCTTCACTGTTAGTGTTAGAGACGTCTATTAATTTTTTCTGAGAGAGAGAGAGAGAGAGAGAGAGAGAGAGATTAAACAAAAATGAGAGATTAAACAAAAATGTGTTGTGTACATATGATTTTTAACAGCGTTAACGAGTTGAAAGACAGTTAAATGTAACTAAAAAAACAATATCAGCGAATCTGAATTCCTTAATTAACTAAAACAAATATTGATACAAACACACTCGTGTGCGTATGCGCAAACACACACACACGCACGAGGAGACACGATCGGCGAGGAGGTGGAGATGGTGACTGCGATAACATACCGTAACTTACACTACGGAAATTTTAATCTAACTTAGCTTATTTACTTTTTTTATTATTTTTATATTTCATATTTTTTACATTTTTTTTTCTTTTGATTTTTTTATTTTCATCACTTTTAGTGACGAGTTACGGTATGTTATAGCAGTCACCATCTCTACCTCCTCCCCGACCGTCTCTCTTACTGCGTAGCAATTTTTGCACCTGTGTATGTGTTTGTGCATACGCACACGAGTGTGTTTGTATCAATATTTGTTTTAGTTAATAAAGGAATTCAGATTAGCTGTTATTACTTTCTTAGTTACATTTAATTGTTTTTCAACTCGTTGACGCTGTTAAAAATCATATGTACTCTAAACACATTTTTGTTTAATCTCTCTCTCTCTCTCTCTCTCTCTCTCTCTCTCTCGGAAAACAAATAATAGACGTATCTAACACTATAACAGCGAAGAAGAGAGAGAGAGAGAGAGAGAGAGAGAGAGAGAGAGAGAGAGAGAGAGAGAGAGAGAGAGAGAGATATTTTATTTAAAGAACATGTTAATGCTATGTTTAGAGAGAAACAGAAAAAGAGAGAAGTTTTATTTAAAAGAGCTTATTAATGCTGTCTTTCTGTTCATCACGCTGGCCCTTCTCACAAATGATCGTTGCCAACAATCTCTTTGTCCTTTATCCCTATCAACAATAGGCGTTCTATCTCTTCCAGGGTATTGCTAAGATGTCTTGTAATAATGGTGATCCCCTTCGATGGTTATTTGCTTTAATGGTTGCCTTCAGCGTGATGATCCTCGAGATCATAGGCCTATTCTGGCCATATTGTTTAGCCATACAGTATCACTCACATCCACACTGCTCTCATGTTTTTCTATAATTTCTTGCTTCAATTCTAATGAAAGAATTGCCTTCTTCCTGTACTGAAACTTAGCTTCTTAGGCACCATGATTATAGGTAAAATCAAAAAGGAAATGTGAGAAAAGGAAGAAAATAAGCACTGTTAATAACAGACCAAACAGAGGACAACCACACGATACACACAAGAATAGAGAACTAAGCACTCGACGCTCAATGGCGTAATGTTTACTTCGTGTGTCGAAATACAATTCGGGTGTAGAGTCAAAAATTTGCTTGAATTTTACTTCGGATGTTGGAAAATTCGGATGTAGATACGTTCGTGTGTAGAGGTTCCACTGTACTTACATATCCCAGTCCATCCGTCTTCAAGGAAGTACCTACGATTCAGCCTAGACAACAAGATCTACCAGTTCAAGGTGCTGTGTTTCGGTCTCTCCAAAGCACCTCAGGTTTTCACCAGAGTGTTCACCCTGATATTTTTGTGGGCACACAGGATCGGCATCCGTCTTCTCCGTTATCTGGACGACTGGCTGATCCTAGCAGACTCGGAGTCAACCCTTCTTCGACACCGAGACAAACTTCTGGGAATTTGTCAAGGTCTAGGGATCATGGTAAATCGTGAGAAGTCTTCTCTGCTTCCTACCTAAAGACTGGTATATCTAGGCATGATATTGGACACCAATCTCTACAAAGCCTTCCTATCAGACAACAGGATAGCAAGGCTGAAGAAGGTCGCAAGTCCTTTCCTCAGGAGACGAACTCCCAGCCCAATCGTGGTTACGTCTCCTCGGCCATCTCTCATCCTTGCTCCGTCTAGTTCCCAACGGTCGTCTCAGAATGAGATCCCTGCAATGGCGACTCAAATCCCGGTGGAGTCAAGGACACGATTCCCCTGACGTCTTGATCCCTATGGGTCTCGCGGAACGGACGGACCTTCAGTGGTGGGTGGCAGACGAGAACCTACGAAAGGGAGTGGATCTTCTCGTCCTCCCCCGGATTTGATGCTGTTTTCAGACGCCTCAAAGAAAGGGTGGGGGGCCCACGTTCTGAACCACAGGACCTCAGGCCTGTGGTCAGAATCAGAAAAGTGCCTCCATATAAATCTGCTAGAAATGAAGGCCGTTTTTCTGGCCCTTCAACAGTTCCAACATCACCTGGCGGGTCACTCTGTGGTGGTGATGAGCAACACCACCACGTTAGTGGCTTACATCAACAAGCAGGGAGGTGCCTTTTCAGAACAGCTATCCCATCCTGCAGTAGAGATACTGAGATGGACCGAAGTCCACTCGATTCCACTTTTGGCTCGCTTCATTCCGGGCAAAAGGAATGTGATCGCCGACAGTCTGAGCAGAGCGTCTCAGATAGTGAGTACCGAGTGGTCTTTGGATCGTCAAGTAGCCAACAAAGTCCTGACTTTGTGGGGTTCCCCGATTGTGGATCTGTTCGCGACAGCGTTGAACTTCAAACTGCCGCTGTACTGCTCCCCAGTCCCGGACCCCAAGGCTCTCTGGCAAGATGCTTTCCAACAACAGTGGGACAACATCGACGTGTACGCCTTTCCCCCGTTCTGTCTGATGAGGAGGGTACTCAACAAGACCAGACTATCGGTCAACCTCTCGATGACTCTCATAGCTCCGCTGTGGCATCACGCGGAATGGTTCCCGGACCTTTTGCAACTCCTTACGGAGCCTCCGAGAGAACTCCCTTCGCGACACGAGCTACTCAAATAACCATACGCCAACATCTTTCACAAAGTCGTAGCTTCGCTTCAGCTTCACACCTGGAGACTATCCAGCATCTTCTCGCAGAGAGAGGATTTTCGCAACAAGTTGCGGAAAGGATGTCTGGACACCTGCGAAAGTCATCCGCAGGAGTTTACTAGGCGAAGTGGAGAGTTTTCTGTGGTTGGTGTCGTGGAAGGGTTATCTCTCCACTCGACGCCACTATTCCAGCAATAGCGGAGTTCTTCGTGTACTTGCGAGAAGAAATGCGCCTTTCAGTCTCGGCAGTGAAAGGCTATCGCTCAGCCTTAAGTCTAGCCTTCAGGCTCAAAGGAGTGGACATTTCTTCTTCGCTAGAATTTCCCTACTCATACGTAGTTATGAACTTAACTGCCCTCAGTCGGAAGTGAGACCTCCTCCATGGAACGTGGTTCGAGTTCTCAGGTCTCTTAAGAGACCTCCCTATGAACCATTACGCTAGGCTTCAGATCGCCACCTGACTTGGAAGACGGTGTTCCTACTAGCTTTGGTGTTAGCCAAGCGAGTTAGTGAACTTCATGGTCTCTCGTATGACATCGCCCATTTAAGGGGATGGGGGGAGGTAATGTTCATCTTCGTCCCTGAGTTTATTGCTAAGACTCAGAATCCGGGAGTGCCGGACCCTCGGTTCGACTCCTTCCGGATTTCGAGTCTTCGTTCCGTAACAGATGACCCAGACCATCTCCTACTGCGCCCAGTAAGGAGTTTGAGGCTATACCTGAAGAGAACAGCTGCAGTTCGTCCCCAAGTGCAGGCATTGTTCATTAGCACTGGGAGATAGAAGATGAGGGTTACCAAGAACACCTTCTCAGCATGGATTCGAAAGGCAATCCATCTGTCCCTGAATCCTGACCCTCCTCCATAACGTCGTTGTAGAGCTCATGATGTCAGGGGAGTAGCTACGTCCCTGGCCTTCAAGAAGAACTTCTCAGTGATGCAGGTTCTACAAGCAGGGGTATAGAAGCGTCAAACGACCTTCACAGCCCACTACCTGCAAGACGTGACCCACAGGAGGCTCGATACGTTCTCTATCGACCCTGTGGTGGCTGTACAATAGCTGGATTAAACCTCAGGCTCCTTAATGGACAAGTAGCAGAGGGTTTAGGGCATTGTTACCCGGTTTTAGTCTGCATGAAAGAAAAGGTATGTCTGGCCCTTATTCCTTTCTTCATCCTCCCCTCTCTTGGGGAAAGCAGCATCCTGGGTTCTCTGCACAGCTGACCTCAAAGCACTGCAGGTAAACCATGTTCCCTTGTGTTCCTAGTATTAAGTTAATACTGTCGAGTCCCCATACCCTGACGAGGTGGTATTGGGAGAGTCCTAGCCTAAAGTTTTCATCTAAAGAACTTCAGGTCAACTTCCTAGGATGAGACACACTTTTTTTCCTTCACACACAGCTTACGTAGGCCGCAGCCCTTGCATAGCAAGGTGCGAGCGATGTGCAGGGACTGTTTATTGTTGAGTGCTGACACACTCAGATACTGAGTCCCCGGGCAAAGCCAAAAGCCAGTATGGCTTGGACTTATTCTACCCTTCCTAAGGGTTAAGTCACCCACTTTAAATAGCGTGGTTTGTATTCCAGTTACGGAACAAATGACAAATTCGGAGATAATTTGTATTTTTCCTAACTATACAAACCTTAGCTATTTACGCATATTTGCCCGCCAGCCCTGTCCCCCATGAAGTCCTACCTCTAAGCAAAGTGAGCTTACCACACAGGTGTGTGAGGGGGGAGGGTAGCTAACTACCCTCCCTACCCCCCGCTAACTAGCGGTGGGGTAGTAAACCCTCGTTAAAATTTTAATGGCTCGTCCTTTCAGCTACGCCAAAAGTAATTACCCACTAAATAGCTAAGGTTTGTATAGTTAGGAAAAATACAAATTATCTCCGAATTTGTCATGTTAATCTAGTTTTTAAGTATGATGTCTCTTTTTTTTATTTTTATTCATTCTCATGCTGTTTGGAGACATTGAGCGAAATCCGGGACCAGTACATCCTAGAGTTCGTCAATGTCGTCTTCTGTATTGCAATATTCGTGGTCTTCATCCAAATATTGAAGACCTTACAGTTGCGTCCAGACAGTATGATATTCTTTTGTGCTCAGAAACTCTGGTTTCTAATATGAGGCACTCATCTGAGCTTCTTATAAATGGTTTTAAGAAGCCAATAATGTTGAAACATGATGCCATCCCTAGGGCCAGGGGAATGGCTGTGTATATTAGGACTGAGTACCCTGCTTCTCATAAGTCCTGCTATCAATGTGGATGTCATGAGATTCAGGTAATAAAAGTTTATGGTAGGCATAACAACTTTTATTTTGGTTTCATCTACCGGAATCCAGACATGGATGATTCTATCTTCGATTGTCTTCTTACCATTATGGCTAAGATACAAGATGATGATAGAAAGGCTTCTTTTGTCTTTGTTGGTGATTTTAATGCCCACCATAGGGAGTGGTTAAGTTCTATCTCTCCTACCAATCACCATGGCTTAAGAGCTTTAGACTTTGCCTCTGAATCGGGCTGTGAGCAAATCATAAATGAAGCTACCTACAGGTCTGGTAATTGCTTGGAGCTCGTATACACTGACTCCCCTGGCGTTATAATTAGTAAGGTTGGTTCTCCAGTCGGGACATCTGATGCCTTGATTTCATTAGTAGTGAAGACTGAGCAGCCTGTCCCTGATATATCATACTCTTGTAAAATTTATATGAAATCCCAAGCAGACTGGAATGGGATTTTGCATGGTCTTTTGTGCTTGAATTGGTCACAATTATATAGTAGTGTAGATCCTGTTGTCCCTTAGAATGATAATATAGTCAACATAATTGATAGGCGTATCCCTTCTCGTGTGCTAAGGTACCGAGTGAAGGACAAACCGTGGTTCAATGATGATTGTAGATGTGCTTATTTGGAGAAGCAGGAGGCCTATCATCGTTGGAATGGTAACAGATCAGATTTGACCTGGAATAACTATACTCAGCTTCGAGCTTTTGCTCAGAGAGTTTATGCCTCAACTGAAAAGGAATACAATTTAACCATAAAAGAAACCCTTTCTAGTATATACAACTCTGGAACATAAATGGTGGTGTACCCTTAAATTTGCACTCTTTGGTGTACATGCAACAGTTCCTCCTTTATTTAAACCAGATGGCTCAGTTACTCACTGTCCAAAGTAATGAAAAACTTGAACTTCCTCATTCATGTTTTCCTGAGGCTAAACTAACTAGTTTAGCTTTTCGATCTCGTGAAATTAAAGTTCTGTTGATGGACCTTGATGCATATGGAGGTGTAGACCCAAATGGTATTTTTCCTTTGTTTTTATAAAGACAGCAGATTTCTTAGTTCCAAAGTTATCTGTAATTTTGTGCAAGTTGGCAAGAAGAGGAGCTTTTAGCACTTGTTTGAGAATTGGTAATGTTACTCCTCTATGTAAATGTGTTTTGGTTGCTCAAGTCCCACTGATTACCACCCAATTTCCATAACTCCCATATTATCTAAAGTTTTTGAGCGTCTTCCTATCAAAACTTCTTAATAGGTTTGCTGAAGGTAATCATCTATTCCCTAGTTTGCAATATGGTTTTCGTAAAGGTCTTGGAGCATGTGATGCCCTTCTTACAATCTCCAATGCTGTACAGAAATCCCTTGATTGTGGTCAGGAAGTTCATATGATTGGCCTTGATTTTAGTGCTGCCTTCGACCGTGTTAATCATGAGGCCCTTGTTTTGAAACTTAAACAGTTGGGAATGGGTGGGTCGTTTCTTAGCATTATTATTAATTTTTAAGTAATAGATCTCAAAGAGTTGTTGTTGATGGGCACCATAGTGAGTATAGGAATATGGTATCTGGTGTTCCACAGGGTAGTGTTCTTGGCCCATTACTTTTCATACTATATACACATGACATGTGGTTTGACCTAAAAAACAAGCTTGTCTCATATGCAGATGATGCTACTCTCTTTGCATCAATTCCATCCCCTGAATGTAGATCTGTGGTTGGTGAATCCCTTAATAGAGATTTAGCTAAAATTAGTGCATGGTGCAAATTATGGGGTATGAAGTTGAATCCTAACAAAACTCAAAGTATGATTGTAAGTAGGTCAAGGACGGGGGCTCCTCAACATCCGGACCTCAGTATTGATAATGTTTCTTTAGATTTGTATGACTCTTTTAGAATTTTAGGTGTGATTCTTGACAGCAAATTTACTTTTGAGAAACACTTTAGGTCTGTTTCTTCTTCAATTGCACAAAAAATTGGCTTTTTGAGAGTCTTTGAAGATTTTCGGTGATCATTCCATTCTGAAGAAGTGTTTTAATTCTTTCATTCTACCTTGTTTTGAGTATTGTTTTCCTTCCTGTCTGGTGTTCAGCTGCTGACACTCATCTTAATTTTTTGGACAGAAACTTATGGTCTATTAAATTTCTTATTCCTGATCTAGATATTAATCTTTGGCACCGTCGTTCAATTAGTTCATTATGCATGTTGCATAAGATTTTTCATAACTCTGATCATCCTTTACATTCAGATCTCCCTGGACAATTCTATCCTGTTCGTAATACAAGGCAGGCAGTTAATTCTAATAGCCAAGCCTTCTCCATCATGAGGCTCAATACTACACAGTATTCTAGAAGTTTTATTCCAGCTGTTACCAAGTTGTGGAATGATCTTCCTAATCGGGTAGTTGAATCAGTAGAACTTCAAAAGTTCAAAGTTGGAGCAAATGTTTTTATGTTGACCAGGCTGGCATGAGTCTTTTTATAGTTTATATATGACATATGTTTTTGACGTTGTTAATAGTTTATATGGGACATATCTGTTTTGATGTTGTTACTGTTTTTAGAATGATTTATTGTTAACTTGTTCTCATCATTTATTTATTTCCTTATTTCCTTTCCTCACTGGGCTATTTTTCCCTATTGGAGCCCTTGGACTTATAGCATCTTGCTTTTCCAACTAGGGTTTTAGCTTGGCTAGTAATAATAATAATAATAATAATAAGCAACAGCCCTAGTTGGAAAAGCAGGATGCTATAAGGCCAAGGGCTCCAAGAGGGAAAACAGCCCAATGAGGAAAGAAAATAAGGAAACGGAATAATGTGCTTGAGAGTAACCAAAGGTTGAGATTCAATAGGTAAAATCATATGAATTAACATTTGATTTTCTATTGAAAATCAACCTGAACTACCTCTCCAAAGGGCAAAAATTAGTGTTGGAGATTTGGTCATTTTGAATCCTGCAAAAACTTATGGTTCAAACTTCATAACAATTTCAGAGTTTCGGGTCGGGGGATTGGTAGCTACCCTGGGAAAAATCAAAATCACATGCCATGTACAATTGAAATTTCCCATTTGTTCTGTAACTGGAATACAAACCACACTTTTTATTAGGGGTACAGTATTACTTTCGACAAAGCTGAAATGACGAGCCATCAATATTGTGCGAGGGTTAGCTACCCATACCGCTAGTTAGCGGGGGCGGTGGGGGGTGGTAGAGGGGGTAGCTTGCTACCACTCCCACTCACACACTGGTGATTTAGCTCACTTTACTGTTGGCTCGTATGGAGAGCGGTTGTTTCCGCTCTTCCTCCTCGCCTGTTCTGGACTGCCATTAATTATTGTCTTTTAACTTACTTTTTCTTATATGTATATATATACAGTATATATTTCTGAAACTATTCATTTGCGATAGGAACAAGTGTCATTTTCGAAGAGAGCGGACCTTTTTCTAGGTTACATTGTCCTGCAATACGGTTCAATAATACCTTTTCATCTTCATCACTTGAACTTTCATTTCTAGCACTTTTTTTTTTTGCTTCCATAGAAGCTTGAAATATTAATGGTTATATAATACAAAGTGAAAATCATGTGTGACCCCTAGCTGGGTCCCATCATAGTAGAGCAAAATATTTTTAGTTTCTATGCTGGGTCACCACTTTTATGACTTCACCACAGTCTAGTAGGGGAGAGAGATACACTGACTACGTTCCACTTCGATATCTGAGGGGTAACTGAAAATATCACGTTTTGACTACCAACGCAGTAGGGGAAAGTCAGCTAAAATGGATGTCACAGGAAACATGTTAAATGCTAAACATGTGGAAAAATTCCACAAGATTTGTCACATGTGATCTCTTTTGACTAAAACTATGTTGGCTGTCTATTAGAAGGTTATTTTTCTCTATATGTTCTACTATTGAATCTTCTATAATTGTTTCAATAATTTTGCTAGAAACTGAAGTTGGACACAAAGTCTGTAATTGTCAGGTTCTTCTTTTTGTCCCTTCTTGTAGATTGAGGGAATATTGCCTTGTTTTCATCCTTGTGGTTCCTTTCTTTTGTTGGCGGTCTTTTGGAACATTTTGTAAAGGTGTGTTGTTATCTCTTCTAGTTCTATAATCTCTCTTGGATGAATATCATCTTGACCTGGTGCCTTAGACTTACTGAGTCCTTTTATTTTCTTTTTGACATCATCCATTGTAAAGGTGATTCTATTTAATGGTTGTGGCCCATCATAATTGACACACACACACACAGAATGTGTATGTGTATGTGTGTTTTTACAAAGATTTTTTGTCTCAAAGACTTTTTAGTCCATCCGTGGAGACTCCATTTGCTCTTTTATAGAGCAATTTAGTTTAAGCATTTATAGAGTTCTTATGGGCTTGTCTAACTCATTCTCGAACTCGTTCACCGTGTTACTGTTTACTACATTTGCTGGAAGTCTATTCCAAGTATTTGCTATTTTGTAAGTAAAGAAATCTTGCCACATTGAGTGGTGTATCTTCAATTCCAGTTCGGATTGATTTGTTCTAAGCAGGAATAGATTGTTGTAATCTAAAATTGTTATTCCTTTAAGAATTCTTAATGCTTCTATTAACTGTTCCCATAGTCGTCGAGTTTGTAGATCGAATAAGTTTAAACATTCCATCCTCTGTTTATATCCAAATTGTCTTAGTGTTGGAACTTGTTTGGTGATTCTAGCTTGCACTGCTTCCTGAATACTTGGAGCCCAGAATTGGACTCCATATTCTAGATGGGGTTTCACTAGTGATGTGTACAGCTGTAGTACAGTGTCTTTGTTGCTGTATTTGAATTGTCTTTTTTTGTAGCCTGTTAGTTTCCGTGCTTTGTTTTCAGCTTTTATGCTCATGTTTAGTGAACTTCAAATACTTGCTGATGATAATACCGAGGTCTTCCTCCTTATCCACACTTTCTATATCATTACCCAGCAGTGAGTAATCTGATTGTGGATTACTATAACCTATGTGCATGACTTTACATTTCCCATAGTTGAAAGGCATTTGCCATTTTCTGGACCATTCTCCTAGCTTCATTAGAGCCTCTCTTAAGGCTTCTATGTCTTCTGAGTTTGCAGCTTTTATGCCTACTTTAATATCGTTGGCAAATTTGGCTATTCTACTAGTTAATCCCATATCTATGTTGTTAATGTAGATCAGAAATAGCAATGGTCCAAGGATGGATCCTTGAGGTACGAGAGAGAGAGAGAGAGAGAGAGAGAGAGAGAGAGAGAGAGAGAGAGAGAGAGAGAGAGAGAGAGAGAGCACTAATAATAATAATAGCTATCGACGAAATGTATGAAAACTGATATTCTATAACAATTTGCTTATGTAATTTTCATTAGGAATTTATCTTGAATAATTTAAGAAACTATAAAGATGATATGTGCGCATGTTCTTGTTAGTCAAGACCGACTGATGACAACCAAAAATGAAAAAAAAGTAATTGTTGATTGTTAAAATGCACTTGAAATTTAGAAATAGTATACAAAAATGTATTTTCATAGGATTTTATATTCAGTTGGCCATCGTTAATTGCAAGTTCTTGCTTAATGGTTTTTTTTTTTTCTTCGTTTTTGCAGTCAAGGAGGGAAATATGAAGTTCTTTGTGACGACTGTTTACCCAACGTTAAAAAATTTTATTTCTAATTGTTGGCAACAGCATTAGGATGGCCAAGAACAGTGCAGTACATATTAAGTAGAAATTCTCATAAAAATCGTGATAAAATTCAAGCCGGGCGATGATTTCAAATAGCCCGTGCTCCTTTACACTGGGAGCGCTGCGTGCCACTACCTATCTCTACGCCCAGCTGCTCCTAGCTCTCTCTCTTAACTCTGTAAAAAGTTACAGATATATTTGAAATAAACCGGATTTTGATTAAACTGATATTTCGCTTAACTGTATCCAACAGTAATGTATGTAATATTCACATTTTAGTATTGTATTTATGATTTAAAACATAGCGAATTATCTCATGCATTGCTTACATTTGAATCAGCTGATCAACCCTGCATAGTCTGTTGCCAAATTATATTCACTTTCATGATATTATCCTACTGATATGACACTTCACTTTCACAGAATTACCTCACTGATACACCCTATCCTGCATATTTAGTATGATTTCTCTTTCACATTATTATTGTTCGTCACTTATTATACGAAGAGCCTCGAACAACAACAGCCCATAATGTTCATCTTCTGGGATTTGAAAAAGGCCTTCGACAAAGTACCTCGACCTGCCATGTGGGCTGTCCTCAAAAGATATGGTTGCCCACCCGACTTTGTCAAGCTGGTGCGTGCCCTCCATGACGGAATGGTTGGGAGAGTCTGCCACCAGAACTCTCTTTCAGACCCATTCCCCATCAACGGCGGCCTGAAGCAGGGCTGTGTTCTGGCCCCAACGTGTTTCTCGCTATACACCGCAGCAATGCTCAACGAGATTCCCCCAGACACACCCTCAGTCGACCTACGTTTCCGCATGGATGGAGGCGCTTTCAACCTCGCAAGACTCCGCGCCAGAACCAAGACCACCTTGTGTGCAGTGCGAGAACTGCAGTATGCTGACGACAATGCCACCCCAGGTCAGACGGCAGAGGACCTGCAGTCGTTAGCTGATGCATACAACTCTGCCTACGAACGTTTTGGGATGCAAGTTAACACAGACAAAACCAAGACCCTCGTCCAACATCCACCAGGACTGATGCTCCCCAACTTCAATACCATAGTGAATGACCAACCGTTAGAACAGGTGGACCACTTCTCCTACCGAGGGAGCATCCTAACATCAGCTCCCACAAGCAAAAAGGACGTGGAGAACAGGATCAGGGCAGCCCACTCCGCCTTTGGCCGACTCAACTGCCGTTGATTTAACAACCACGCACTGACAATGACCACCAAAATAATGGTGTTCAGGGCAGTAGTCCTCTCCACGCTCCTGTATGCATGTGAAACATGGACGCTATATAGAAACGATCTTAAAAACCTAGAACGCTTCCAACAAATGAAACTGAGGCAGATCTTGAAAATCCCCTGGGAGAGCCACACCACCAACATTGAAGTCTTAGAACGTGCCTTGCTGACCAGCGTGGAGGCCACCATCATCCACCACCGCCTCCGCTGGATAGGACACGTGCATAGGATGGATCCATCTAGGCTCCCAAAGAAAATATTCTACGGAGAACTGACCCAGGGCACCAGAACACGAGGAGCCCCGAAAATGCGCTATAAAGATCAACTAAAGCGCACCCTGACTCTAACTGACATCGATCCTTCCTCATGGGAAGAAACAGCCAGGGACAGGAAAACCTGGAGGAGTACAGTACACCATGGCACCGTGGACTTCGAGGAGAGGAGGAGACAAAATGAGGAGGCTAGGAGGAGAAGAAGGAGAGAGCGATTAGAACAGCCCCGCCCACCACCTACCCTCCCTTGTGAACACTGTCCGCGACTCTTCCACCACAGACTAGGACTTAACAGCCACATCAGACATAAGCACCCACCCCACAGATAGGAGGCTGATGGCTAACGACAGAACCCAATACTCGGACACGAGTGGGCGCCGACGACGATTATACATCTTTAACGCTTTTCCCAATTCCTTCCCAAGTCCCTTTTGTACATTTACATTGCTCTCCTACACACATCTACAACGTATCTTAACTATTTTGACACTATTTTTTGCGATTTCATTCATCTTTTTTCTAGCATTCATCCATCATTTTCATCTTATTAATCATTTTAAGTCCCTTTCTTATCCCTCATTCCACCTAGTCCTATTCTTATTTTTCATTCCCTCTTGCATTTCCCAAATTCCTTGATTTCGCTAATTTAATTGAATTAGTGTATATTTGGCGGAGGGGATGTGCTAGAAGAAGGAATTCTCTTTGTTGTATTGTTTCGTCCTTCTCTCTCCCTGTTCTCCCTGGTGTTTCACTTAACTGTCTCCAATAATAATACATATAGTCACATTTTAGTATTGTATTTCTACTGTGAGTTGAATCGCATAACTTTAACCGGAGTTTCATTTATGTGGCCGATGCACAATTTTTATAGTTTTTAGCTCTGTAGTGCTTGATTATAAAGCTTCAATAGAGACTTAGCAAAGAAACAAAGAAAACTTCAAATATCTCTCTCTCTCTCTCTCTATAAGAGAGAGAGAGAGATATTTGAAGTTTTCTGGCTTTCCTGACTTCGATTAAGAGACAACTAATATTGTAATGAGTTGGAATTGTATTACAGTATATGAAAATTATGATAGATTATAACACATCATTGCTTATATAATACTATTTGTTCCGTAACCGAAATACAAACCACGCTATTTACATAGTGTATTACTTTCGGCGTAGCTGAAATGACGAGCCATTAGATTTTTAATGAGGGTTAACTACCCCCCCGCTAGTTAGCAGGGGGTAGGGAACTCCCCCCCCCCACACACTGGTGAGTTGTCTCACTTCACTTTTGGCTCGTACTCGGACGAAGTACAGACGTTTCTGTCTTCGTCCTCTTAATGACAGCCTTAATTTGTTTTTTTGCTTTTTCTAGTTCTGTGTGTTTGGAAGTTGGCCTCGACCGCTATCATCGCTATGCGCAAGTGCCCTGGACTCGCTGGCCGCCCTTGTGGGACCTTCATGTCAGCGGAGGACACCGATCCTCACACCCTTTGCCCGCAGTGCCGAGGTCAACGGTGTGAGAGGGAAAATACTTGCAGTGATTGTAGGGAGTGGTCTGCCTCCCAGTGGGAGAAGTTCGGCCGTCGGCGTAAGAAGAAGTCCAAGAGAGACCGTTCTCCTTCAGGGGTAACCTTGAAGAAGGAAGGCTCTAAGGACTCCTCTTCCGCCGCACGAACCTCCTCCGAAGCTCCCACTCGATCGATCTCTCGTGAGAGACCGCCGAGTGGTAGCGCAGGCCCTAGTGGTGTTTCCCGACCTCGGTACGGGAGAGGGCGTTGCCTCCCTTAGCGTGGCAGCTCCCTCTTCTCCTCCGGGGGAGGATATTTTGGATTTTAATGAATATGACCGAACTGTTTCTAATGATGATTTGTTCCAGCTTTGGGCTTCCTTGGGGATTAAGGGCTCGCCCTCCAAGGAAGCCCTGTTTGACCTGATCCAGCTGGGGGCTACGGTCAAACAGTCGCCGGTAATAACGGAGGTACTCCCTTCGGATATTGTCGACACTGTCTTGGCAGGGCCTTCCAACGGGTCTGGTCAAACCCTTGATGCTGCGCCTGTTGCGGACGTTGCTGAAGGCTCTCCTCCCCCCTCCGAACACCCTTCGAGGGGGGAGGGGAGTCCCACGGTCTCTCCTGCGGGCGGGTCTCCCCCTCGGGGGAGCGCGCTTACAGAGACTCCTCTTCGGAGGACTGATGACTTGGACGCCCTTCCTCGAGGTCGAATTCGCCGTAAGGCCCGTCGGCCTCTCCGCAGCAGAGGACTTCCTTCTCCCTATAAGGGAGTTAGGAGGCGCCTCTTTGGTTCGTCCTCTCCTGCTCCTTCCCCTGAGGAGGAGCCCCCCCGTCAGAAGCAGACTGTCGCAGTATCGTCCCTTGACCTCTCCGCAGATCGTTCGCGATCTCCTACACCTGCCAGACCTTCCGACCTGCCTTCTCCGTTCCTGGCTGCAGATGCGCTTTGGGTGCCTTCTCACCCTGTCATCCGACAGGCACCGATCCCTTCGGGGAAAAGGGACTCTACCCACGGTGTGGGTAAGTCCCTTGCGCGTCAGGGTTCCCCTGCGTGCCCACCTGCGTGTTCGCGTGCGGTAGCGCACAAGCGCTCTCCAGAGTTACAGTCTTTGGACTTAACTCGCCAGCGCTCTCCAGAGTTACAGTCTTTGGACTTAACTCGCCAGCACTCTCCAGAGTTACAATCTTTGGACTTAACTCACCAGCGCTCTCCAGAGTTACAGTCTTTGGATTTAACTCGCCAGCGCTCTCCTGCTCGCAGGTCTCCTGTGAATCAGCAGCGCCCTCATGTTCCTGATGTGCGCAAGGCGCACATTCATTCTCCTGAGCGCCCTCGTTCTCCTGTGCGCAGCCGCGCTACTACGCAGCCTGTTCCTGATGCGCACCCAGCGCGCCAACGATCGCCACCGCATCCATGATCGCCAGATCTGGACTTAGGCAAGGGTTCCATCCCGTCGCCTCGCCCTCGCGCCCCTGCGCGGCCTTCTGCTCCTGCGCAACAGCGCATGGGCTCTCCGGTGCGCCCATCTAGAGCTCCTGTACGCGAGCGTTCGCCTGCGCGTTCGTCTCCTTCCATCTCTTCGGATGTGCGCAGTAACCTTACTACGCGCCAACGATCTCCTGCGCGCCCACGCGATCACTCGCCTGTGCGCAAACGCTCTTCTGAGCGCCAACGCCCTCCTCAGGTTGATCGCCCCAGATAAATCGCCTGTGCGCAGTCGTTTGCCTGTCCGTGGTACGCGCCGCCGTTCTCCGTTGCGTTTTCAGGAGTCCACGCGACATCGCTCGCCAACGCGCCAACACTCGCCAACGCGCCAGCGCTCTCCGCCTGGCAAACGCTCGCCAAGTCGCGCGCGACATTACTATCCCGAACATCGTCGTTCTCCTACGCGCCGCCAGCGGTCGCCTAGTTTTCAGCGCACCCCTTCACCTACGCGCCCACGCGCACCTTCATGTGCGCGCCAATGCGTTCCCTCGCCAACGCGCCAATGCGCCGCTCGCCAACGCACCAACGCGTCCCTTCGCCTGCGCGCCCGCGCACCCGCGCGCCCACTCGCCAGCTCGCTCACGCGGCCACTCGCCAGCGTGCCCACGCGGCCACTCGCCAGCGTGCCCACGCGCACTCTCGCCCGCGCGCGAACGCACCCACGCACATTCTTCTCCACGCAGCAACGCGCCCGCTCTTCGGAAATCTCCCGCGCGCGATCCCTCGAATGCTCTTTCGCGCGATCGCCGCTGCGATCCCCATTCTCGCAGGGATCATCAGCGCGGCCAACTGATAGGGAAGCGGACTTCCAGATCTGCCTCTGGATCGCCACCGCACAAGCGTAGGATTACATACCAGGATCAGGACCAGGAAGGATCTACGGAGAGGTCCATGCAATATTCTTTCTCTTCTTTTCAGGCAGGCCCCGTGGTGTCCACTCCGAAGGGTCAGGAGATCCCCTTCCCTCCAGCAGGGATAACTGACACTGCGTCAGTTACCCGTCAGCCTTGGTTTTGTCACATAATGAACGCAGTGGTTCAGGCTGTGAAGCCTGCCCTCGTTGATTTGGGACTTAAACCAACGGCAGACTCATCCCCGCTGAAGAGAAGGAGAGGAGTGGACTTCGTGGTGACTTCTCCCCGGGAGAAGTTGGGTCATAAGAGGTCCATCAGGAAGGCTCCTTCCCCTTCGCGGTCGGTTTCTCCTTCTCCCGTGGAAGAGGTTTTTCCGTCCTCAGGAGAGTTCAGTGAGGCAGGGGTGTCTCCCACGGCACCAATGGGAGGAACCCCTCCTCTTAGGAGAGAAACTTCTCGCGAGGAAGCTCCCTTCCGGACCTCTTTGCTGGAGTCCTGTATTCCTCCTAGGAGGGACCCCAAGGTCTCCAAGACGATTCCTAAATCGTCATCCAGGATCCGTCCAGAGCCAACCAGACCCCGGGAGAACGTCCACGTGTCTCCCCAAGATGAGCCTTTGGGGACCGGAGACTTAGCTGCCAGTCCGCAAGGAGGAGACCAGTTCGAGTCAGAACACGCTTTCTGGCAAGTCCTAAGCTTGATGAGGCAACTCAACAAGTTTAAGGACCCGGAGACTGCCCCTCGAGAGGGCAAGGACACGGTGCTAGACCAAGTCTACGGCACCCAGAAACCCTCTAAGACCAGCGCAGCTTTGCCTTGGTCCAAAGGGGTGAAGGGGGCCAGGGATAGGGTTGAAGCCCAGCTCTCCGAGCTCGCCTCCTCCGGTCGTTCTTCTGCCAGGCACAAACTCCTCCCGCCTCCTCGAGTACATCAGAGGAGGTACTTCGAGATCATGGGGGAGTCCAGTATGGCCCTTCCACTTCACCATTCTGTGGAAGAGCTGACCAGGGAAACTTCTCTCGAGAAGCTCTCCGCTCGGCAGGTGACATTCTCGGCGTCGGAGGTCCTGAGCCTAGAGAAGGTCGCGAAGAGTGCCATGTAGGCAACTTCGTGGCTGGACATTTGGTTGGGATCTCTGGGCATCCTATTGCGCTCTGAGGATCTGTCCAAGGAGAGCAATAGGAAGGCCTTGGAGACCTTCCTCCTCTCGGGCATGCGTTCGATCGAGTTCCTCGCTCACCAGGTTACTAACCTGTGGGCTAACTCGATCCTCAAGCGTCGTGACGCAGTGACCGAGAGGTTCCATCCGAAGGTCCCCGCCGTGGATGTCTGCAGGCTCAGGCACTCCTCCATCACTGGGAGAGATCTGCTTGAGCCCAAGGAGATAGAACGAACAGCTGAGAGGTGAAGGAGATCGAATCAGAATTCTCTCCTCCAGAGGGCCCTTACATCTCGGCCCTACAAGCCTCCAGCGCCTCAATAGCAACAGCAGCCTCGCAAGACACCGAAGCAGGCTCCGGCAGCTAAGACAGGGGTGTCTAAGCCGCAGCCCTTTCAAACCAAGGACAGAAGGCGCGGCAAGTCCTCTAGGGGAGGTAAGAATCCTAGGGGCAGCGGCCGAGGCCGCAAGCGCTAGGATCGGCAATCCCCCTGCGTGTCCACCTGTGGGGGGATGCCTAAAAAGTTGCGTGCACAGGTGGCAGCAACTTGGGGCTGATTCCTGGACGGTCTCTGTGATCGGACAAGGTTATCGCGTCCTATTCACGACATCTCTACCTCCCCTGACAGCGAATCCAGTGTTGCTGAACTCCTATGCCATGGTATCGGCAAAGGGGTTAGCCCTTCGGGCAGAAGTCGAGACTATGCTCAAGAAGGATGCTCTCCAGGAGGTCGACAACGGCTCCCCAGGCTTCTTCAGTCGACTCTTTCTTGTAAAGAAGGCGTCTGGAGGCTGGAGACCGGTCATCGACCTCTCAGCCCTGAACAAGTTTGTCAAACAAGCTTCGTTCAGCATGGAGACAGCGGACACGGTCAGACTTGCAGTGAGACCGCAAGACTTCATGTGCACACGGGATCTGAAGGACGTTCTTCCAGATCCCAATCCATCCGTCTGCCAGGAAGTACTTGAGATTCAGCCTAGACAGCAAGATCTACCAGTTCAAGGTGCTGTGTTTCGGTCTCTCCACAGCACCTCAGGTGTTCACCAGAGTTTTCACACTGATTTCGTCTTGGGCGCACAGGAACGGCATACTTCTCCTCCGTTATCTGGACGACTGGCTGATCCTGGCAGACTCGGAGTCGACCCTTCTTCGACACCGGGACAGGCTTCTGGAGATTTGCCAAGATCTGGGGATCGTGGTAAATCTCGAGAAGTCCTCTCTTCTTCCGACGCAACGACTGGTATATCTAGGCATGATATTAGACACCGATCTCCACAAAGCCTTTCCATCAGACAACAGGATAGCAAGGCTGAGGAAGGTCGCAGAACCTTTCCTCAGGCGGGAAGAGCTTCCAGCCCAATCATGGTTACGTCTACTAGGCCACCTATCCTCCCTGGCACGTCTAGTTCCGAACGGCCGCCTCAGGATAAGATCCCTGCAATGGCGGTTAAAGTCCCGGTGGAATCAAGGCTCCGATTCTCCGGACTTTCTGGTTCCTATAGGATCCACGGAACTGACGGACCTTCGGTGGTGGCTGAACGACGAGAACCTTCGAAAGGGAGTGGATCTTCTCGTCCTTCCCCCGTTTTCGGACGCGTCAAAAGAAGGGTGGGGGGCCCACATTCTGAACCAAAGGATCTCAGCCCTCTGGTCAGAATCAGAAAAGTACCTCCACATCAACCTGCTAGAAATGAAGGCCCTTTTTCCTGGCTCTTCAACAGTTCCAACGGACCCTGGCGGGCCACTCCGTAGTGGTGATGAGCGACTACACCACGGTAGTGGCTTACATCAACAAGCAGGGAGGTACCTTTTCTCAACAGCTATCCCATCTTGCAGTAGAGATTCTGAGATGGTCCGAAATCCACTCGATAACACTTTCGGCTCGCTTCATTCCTGGCAAGAGGAATGTGCTCGCCGACAGTCTGAGCAGAGTGACGCAGATAGTGAGTACCGAGTGGTCTTTGGATCCTCAGATAGCCAACAAAGTCCTGACTTTGTGGGGTTCCCCGACAGTAGATCTGTTCGCGACAGCCTTGAATTTCAAGCTGCCCCTGTACTGCTCTCCAGTCCCGGACCCCAAGGCTCTCTGGCAGGATGCTTTTCAGCAGAGGTGGGACAACATCGACGTTTACGCCTTCCCACCATTCTGTCTGATGAGAAGGGTGCTCAACAAGACCAGACTATCGGTCAATCTCTCTATGACTCTAATAGCTCCGCTATGGCATCGTGCGGAATGGTTCCCGGAGCTTCCGAGAGAACTCCCCCCACGACACGAGTTACTCAGACAACCACACTGCAACATCTTCCACAAAGCCGTAGCTTCGCTTCGGCTTCACGCCTGGAGACTATCCAGCGTCTCCTTACGGAGAGAGGATTTTCGCAACAGGTTGCGGACAGGATGTCTCGCCACCTGCGCGAATCCTCTATCGGAGTCTACCAGGCGAAGTGGAAAGTCTTCTGTGGTTGGTGTCGTGGGAGGGGTATCTCTCCACTCGATGCCACTATTCCAGCAATAGCGAAGTTCCTCGTGTATTTACGGGAGGAAATGCGCCTTTCGGTCTCGGCGGTGAAAGGCTATCGCTCAGCCTTAAGCCTGGCCTTTAGGCTGAAAGGAGTGGACATTTCCTCTTCGTCAGAACTTTCCCTACTCATACGCAGCTATGAGCTTACCTGCCCTCAGTCAGAAGTATGACCTCCTCCTTGGAACGTGGTTCAGGTCCTCAGGGCTCTGAAGAGAGCTCCATTTGAACCATTACGCCAGGCCTCTGATCGCCACCTGTCTTGGAAGACGGCTTTCCTGCTCGGTTTGGCCTCGGCCAAGTGAGTCAGTGAACTTCATGGTCTTTCTTATGATGTCGCCCATTCAAGGGGATGGGGGGAGGTAACGTTCAGGTTCGTCCCTGAGTTTGTTGCCAAGACTCAGAACCCTGGGGTGTCGGACCCTAGGTTCGACTCCTTCGGGGTAACGAGTCTTCGTTCTGTAACAAGTGACCCAGACCATCTGTTACTTTGCCCAGTGAGGAGTCTGAGGCGCTACTTGAAAAGAACAGCTGCAGTCTGTCCTCATGTGCAAGCGTTATTCGGGAGCACAGGAAGGACGAAGAGGAAGGTCACCAAGAACACCATCTCGGCCTGGATTCGGAAGGTTATTCAGCACGCCTTGAATCCTGACCCTCCTCCGTCACATCGCCCTAGATCGCACGATGTCAGGGGCATCGCTACGTCAAACGACCTTCACAGCCCACTACCTGCAGGACGTGACCCACAGGAGCCACGATACCTTCTCTATTGGCCCTGTGGTGGCTGCACAACAGCTGGTCTAACCTCAGGCTCCTTAATGGACAGGTAGCAGAAGGTTGGGGGCATTGTTACCCGGTTTTAGTCTGCGTGATTGAAAGAGTACGTCTGGCCCTTACTTCTTTCTTCATTCTCCCCTCCCTTGGGGAAAGCAGCATCCTGGTCTCTGCATAGCTGACCTCAACCTCTGCAGGTAAACCATGCTCCCTTGTGCTCCTAGTATTAGCTGTAATACTGTTTGCGTCCCCCATACCCTGACGACGTGGTATTGGGAACGTCCTAGCCTAGATTTCCATCTAAAGAATTCCAGGTCAATTTCCTAGGACGAGTCACAACTTCCTCCACACACAAGCTTATGTAGGCCGCACATTCGTTGCAAGCAATGAACGTGCGGGGTGCAGGGACCCCCTTTCTTGAGTGCTGCTCACTCGGATTCCGGGTCCCCGGGTAAAGCCAAAGCCAGTAAGGCTGGGGACTTTCCGCCCTTCCTAAGGGTTAAGTCACCCTATGTAAATAGCGTGGTTTGTATTTCGGTTACGGAACAAATGACAAATTCGGAGATAATTTGTATTTTTCCTAACCATACAAACCTTAGCTATTTACGCATATTTGCCCGCCAGCCCTGTCCCCCAAGTCAAGTCCTACCTCTAAGTGAAGTGAAACAACTCACCAGTGTGTGGGGGGGGAGGGGTAGCAAGCTACCCCTTCCCTACCCCCTGCTAACAGTGGGGGGGGTAGTTAACCCTCGTTAAAAATCTAATGGCTCGTCATTTCAGCTGCGCCGAAAGTAATACCCTATGTAAATAGCTAAGGTTTGTATGGTTAGGAAAAATACAAATTATCTTCGAATTTGTCATATTAACTATACAGTGAGCCCTCGTTTATCGCGGTAGATAGGTTCCAGACCCGACCGCGATAGGTGAAAATCCGCAAAGTAGTGACACCATATTTACCTATTTATTTAACATGTATATTCAGACTTTTAAAACCTTCCCTTGTACGTAGTACTGTTAACAAACTACCCTTTAATGTACAGAACACTTAATGCATGTACTACAGTACCCTAAACTAAAACAGGCACAAATATTAAAGGCGATTTTATATCATGCGTTTCCTAAACACGCCAAAAAGCACGATAAAAAATGGCAACCAATGTTTTGTTTACGTTTATCTTTGATCATAATGAAGAAAGAAATGCATTTACACATCTGTGTATAGGTTAGTTTTTGCATCGATATATTGATTATTCAGTTCAGTATGTTGATTTTGTTATTACCAATGTTTTACTTCATTTTTCTTAGGACTTCCAAATGAAATGTTTTTCTTTATGACGCCGCCTGAAACGACGGCGTCATGAAGTACACTCAGTAAACAACCACGCTCAGTAAACAAAGAAGGCATTTAACGCGCATGATGAAAGTGATAAATAATGATATTACAGTAAAAGTTTTTAGAAAATATGTTATTACAAATATTATTTACTGTATCTATATAAAATCATACAGTACATACTGTACATAGCCAAGCAGGAAAACAATTTACGAGAGAGAGAGAGAGAGAGAGAGAGAGAGAGAGAGAGAGAGAGAGAGAGAGAGAGAGAGAGGGAGGGAGGGAGGGAGGGAGGGAGGGAGGGAGGGAGGGAGGGAGGGAGGGAGATTGTTTTACGTACGTAAATGTAAATTTTAAACAAAAAAATTATGATAGGTTACAACATGTATACTCTTCAGACTTTTAAAACCTTCCCTTTAACTTAATGCATACTAAACTAAAACAGGCACAAATATTAAAATGTTAGAATATTAAAGTAAAAAATAAAGATTGTTACTGTACTCACCACCAAAGAAGTTGAAGAAAAACTTGAATGATGATGGCGATGAATTTGCTGCACAGTAGAAATGATGATGATGAAGCTGATGATGTCTTCTACTGTGCAGCCAATGATAGTATTTTACGTCTCTTCAGACGGAGGTGTCTTTTCCTGGGACACCTCTTCAACTTCTTCCTGGGAAACTTCTTCAATTTCTTCCGAAGGCGTACTAGCAGGAGGAACTGGCTCTTTTTTGCGAGGCTGGAAGAACATTGTGATCGGAAGTTGCTGCCGCTGCTTCTTTTTTCGCTCTAAGAGCATCCTGTAGGGAGTCATGATGTCATCGACCTTGTTGCAGAATTGCATAGACCGAACCATATCCTCGTCCCACTCTTGCAACATTTCTTTCACCTCCTTCATATGGTTGCAGAGCTTGGCAAGCCGTTCTAATGTTAAGCCCGTTTCTTCGACATTTTCTTGGGTCTCTTCCTGTGTTTCGCTCTCTTCTTCACTGGCCGATTTCGTCAGGTCTTCTAGGTCTGCGTCAGTTAGCGGCTGGGAATGGCAGTCCAACAACTCGTCGACGTCTTCAGTCGTCATGTCGCCTCCAATTATCGCAGCCAACTGCACAGATTTGCGTATTGCAGAGTGTTGGATTTCAGACGGAGTAAATCCCTTGTCGTCGTAAACAATCTGGGGCCACAACTTCTTCCAGCTCGCATTAACGGTTGGAGGTTTCATTTCTTGCAGTGCCTTCTGAATGTTCTGCAGGCACGTGGCTATGGTGTACTTCCGCCAGTATGCCTTCAAATTAAAATCTTCATTTTCATCTTCTTGGGCAGCATCCACACACGCAACGAGGTCCGCCAAGGTATTCTTCGTGTAGAGGGCCTTGAACGCCCTGATAACCCCCTGGTCCATCGGTTGAATTAATGACGTGGTGTTGGGTGGCAGGAACTCAACCTGAACGCCCTCACGCGACAGGTCAGTTGCGTGTCCACCAGCGTTATCCATAAGGAGAAGGATCTTGAATGGCAAGCCCTTCTCTAAGAGATATTGACTGACTTGCGGGATGAAACACTGGTGGAACCAGTTAGAGGTCAGCATCTTCGTAATCCATGCTTTTGGATTATGCATCCAGTACACGGGAAGGAGATTCTTATTATTATTTTTCAAAGCGCGAGGATTTTTCGACTTGTAAATAAGCCCCGGCTTTAGCAAAAATCCAGCAGCATTGCCACACATCACGAGGGTAACGCGATCCTTGAATGCTTTAAAGCCAGAGGCTTTGGCTTCTTCTTTGAACAGGAAAGTTTGCGACGGCATTCTCTTCCAAAACAAGCCGGTCTCATCCATATTAAACACTTGTTCCGGCTTGTATCCACCTTCAGCGATAATATTCTTGAACGTCTCGTTCGCGTAAGTTTCAGCAGCGGCAGTGTCAGCGGAAGCAGCCTCGCCATGCAGGGAAACGCTTCTCAGGGCGAAGCGTTTCTGAAACTTCGCGAACCATCCTTTGCTGGCGGAAAAACGTTGTTTCTGACGCTGGGAATCAGTGGATGTCCCTGGTTGAGGTTCATCTACATCATCTTCTTCTTCAGCATGGTCACCGTCGTCGTCTTGAGGTTCCTTTGCCGCAAAATTCTCATACAAGCTCAAAGCCTTGGTTCGGATGATGTTCGTATCCAAGGCTATGTTCTTCTTCCGGCAGTCGGCAATCCACACTGCTAAAGCACCTTCCATGCGTACGATCGTTTTATTACGCGTGGTAACGACTCGCTTTGCTGATCTGCTAAAGGTGATGGTAGCCGTCTTTCTAATGTTCGCCTCGTCCTTCTTGATATAGCGAACGGTGGATTCGTTGACTCCAAAATGGCGGGCCGCGGCCGCGTAACTTCTATCGTCTTTTAACATATCGAGAAGCGTCACCTTCTCAGCAATCGTCATCATCTTTCGGTGGCGTTTAGGCTCACTACCAGCCTTAGTAGAAGCAGAACGCTTGGGAGCCATTGTACAGTAGGGTTTAACAGAAAGTTCAACAAAAAGTTCAACTTAAATCAGTCACGCACAGCACAGATTAAAGTTCACAATAACTTAGCAACATCTACACAGCGATACGGCGGGAGACAAAGTGGCCGCGAAAAGATGCTGCGGGTTGGAGAAGCGGTCAAAACACCAATCACAGGCTAGATTACAAAACTTGGGTTCTGATTCGTCATCTATCAGCGCTTGAACCAATCACAATCCGTCTTATATGCTACGTAGTAGTTACCAATTCAAAGTACAAGGTACCCTAGGTATACAGTAATAATAATAATAATAATAATAATAATAATAATAATAATAATAATAATAATAATAATAATAATTTTAATAACAACAACAACAATAATAATAATAATAATAATAATACAGCTTTACGTACGCTATTTTACGCTTGTTTTGTTGTAGGATATGTCTCTCTCTCTCTCTCTCTCTCTCTCTCTCTCTCTCTCTCTCTCTCTCTCTCTCTCGAACGCTTATTCGAGATGTGATTTTTGCAACAAAGAATATTATTGGATGCAGTACTACGTACGTATACATACAAAAGATTCATGGAAAAGATGCACATCCATTACATTTGTAGTACAGTAGTAGCCATCAGCAGCCTTACACCATTCTAATATGGTATGACTGCATCTGATTTGCGTTTCATGTTCGATTTAATTTTACTACGTACTGTATACTGAATTATCGTATGATCACATTCTCTTTTCGTGTTTTATTTCTTTCTGTACTGAATTATATGTCATATGTAATGCAATGAACAATCAGTAAGAGCAGATATTACTAATTACAGTATTAATGGAATTACAGGTAACGAAATATCGTATTTGGGGTCTTCAGATATCGCGGTATTTTCGAAATTTCCGGAAAATCCGCGATATGTTTATATACTGTATATGGGTTATGAAAAAAACCCGCGAAGTGGTGAATCCGCAATGGTCGAACCACTAAGTAGCGAGGGCTCACTGTATATAGTAGATGTTTTGATTAAGTTAAGAAATAGTATACACAATAACAAAGAGTATTATATATACTATTTTGGATGCCGTGGTCAGATCTACGGCACCCAAAATACTTAGATTGATAAAATACGCCCAAAATAAAAAAAAATAAATATATATATATATATATATATATATATATATATATATATATATATATATATATATATATATATATGTCTTAATAAAGGACCATTAACTATTACATAATTGTAATTTTCTAAAATGCAATGCTTCCAAAATGAAATTGAATATTTAGAGAGGGAGAGGGAGATATCCGCTGTAGTAAAGTAATAGAATGCACTGTTTTTGTTTGTTTTTTAACAATTATTATCAAGATATTTAAGGTTTTAGTTTATAAAATAAGCTGTATTTCTGTTTAAGAAACTATCAATATACAGTAACATACTGCGCAAGAGTCAACACATTGTGTCTTGCTTCAAGAAAACGAGTCTGAACGAAAACACCGAACACTTACAGTAAGTACAGTTAAGCTGTACTGTAGTAATATTACAGTAATATACACGACAGTATCAGTGAGTGTAAGGTTACAGTACAGTGTTACTAGATAGGAATAACTTTTGATATACAGAACAGCAAGGGGATAATTACGACTCGGTAAAACTTTACTTAGCACAATACTGTACTGTAACCTTACTGTGTCCAGTACGTTGTGTACATGTATGCAAATGTTCTGTACACTGTACATATGATTATAAACTGTTGTAGAAACCAAATTTAAACAATACTAGGCAGTATTTACTGTGTTAATCATCAGCTTGAGCACCTGCTTGTGGCAAGTGGCAGGGACTTTTTAGGTTGGGAGTTAGCCCACCCTAGTGCAGCATTTTTTCACGAAAATTCGGTTTTCGCGCCTTTGTCTGTAACCTAATTATCGCAAAGAAGGAGGCCTGACTTTACTTTTATTCTCATTTAATGTACAATATTAGGATTTTATGTGCTGATAACGCTCCAAATGGTAGATATTTGAACTACCATAGAAAACACCACTGTTTAGCTTTTAAAGACTGCTAACTAGTATAAAAACACAGTCACAGATGTTTTCATAGTTTGTTTGCTAATATTTATGTTGATTATGGGAACGTTTACTGTGAATGTAAGTACTCTATTTTAATTTGATTTTATATACTTTAATTCTTATTTATTGTAAAGTAACATGTTTTATAAGCTTATAACACTATTCCAGTGATATGACTTCACTCCTTGTGTCAGATAGACAAGTCAAACAAAATTAGTCAGAACTTGATTTTTATTTTCCCTTGTATTATTTTTTATAACCTACATAAATTTTAAACCGACTTAACTAAAAACTACGGAAACTGAGGTATACCTGTACATACTTCTATTACATATAAAGGACTCATGTTATTATTAGGAAAAATACAAATTACAGTACTTTGAAAATCTTTTATTTTGTATTGGGGTTGGGAGTTTTCGCTTTGAGAATATTAGCACAGTGGCTCAAGTATAATTTCAATTTTTTAGCTATTTTGTTACATTGTAATGAACCCAACAATTTTTCATGATAAGTTTTAAAAAAATGTGCTACATATTTAGTTTCTAGGATGTGAAACTTGTAAATTTCTGGAGATTTGTTAAAGATTTGTGGTTGACTTTGATTTTTGGTCATATGTTTCAGATGTTAAATGTATTTGACAGTTGTACAGTTTCTTGAATAACTAAATGTTATCAGTTTTTCAATATTTAACTTAGCCGGTGATTATATAGCTGCAACTCTGTTGCCCGACAGACAACTCTACGGTAAAAACTCGCCAGCGATCGCTACACAGGTTGCGGGTGTGCCCAACAGCGCCATCTGTCGTCCAGATACCCAGTACTCAATGTAAACAAAGACTCAATTTTCTCTCTGTCGAGCTATCGACAAGACGTACTTACTCGCTGTTGCTAAACTGGAGTTTTTTCACAACTAATTGGTGAAGTACTTTATTCTAGTTTTGAGCTTTCGCTATGCAGGTGTTTTATCTTCATCTTAAATCTTGAACTCGTTTTGGATAGATTTAATTATGGTGACAAAGAGAGTATGGACTTTCTTTCACTTTTAAATGGCCGACCCTTCCCTTAGACGGAAGTGTTTTTAGGCTTTTAGTAATTATCTTATCACGTTATAGATTTTCCTCTATATATTTTATATCTCTCCGCCTTTATTAGGCCTCTTCGATTAACTTTCCATTTATTATAAACATATAAAAATAAATTTTAATGTTTTGTTTATATAGACCTTTCCTGAGAGTAGGCGGTCCTAACTTGGAAACCGAAGTTAATCAACGTTGAGCCCTTTATATCGTAATTAGCTTTTAAAGAGCTAAGCATTTAAAACTTTTTAAATGTAATATTTTATGAAAGAATTTCTTTGATAGTCTTCGTACTGTTTTCAAAGATGAACTAACGTTTAGTTTATTTATGCTACGCAGTGGTTGACGTTCAGGACGTTCAACATGCGCTCTATCGTTACGATAGAGAGAGAGTGTATCACGGTTTCACTTTGCAGTAAGAGTAAATCGATTCTGACGTTTTGTTCATTCTTTCTTAGCTTAAATGTTTTAAATTCTATTTTAAAGGAACTTTTTATTTGAAAAACCTTTCAGTTTTTTCCTTTAGTCAAATAACATGTTTTTTTGACGAAATATAATTGGGCTCTTCTCTTAGGTGCGAAATCAAGAGAGAAAGAGAGAGAGAGAGATAGAGACGGAGGGAGAGAGAGGAGAGAAAACGTTCCGTTCAAGCGGGTAACGTTGTTCTCGAGTTACTCTCGTCCCTAGTCGCTGTACGGGGAGGAAGGATAAAACGTTTTTAGTTTTTTATTCTCGTCCCCAGGCTATGTGCGGTGAGAGATTGAAAACGTAGTTATATGAACCAGTGTTTAGTCTCTTTCCCAGCCACTGATTTTTTTTTTTATCTTAAAATATGTTTTCTGTTTTTTGCTGGTATTAATGAGCTTGCATTATACGACTGATTTCGCAATTACTACCTTTTAATGAAGGGTAGAATTGCGTGTTTCAGGTAGAAATCAGTAAAAGTTTCGATTTCTGTGAAATAAGTGCAAAACAGAAAATCGAAGTGATAAAGTGATATGCGCAAAGTGTTACAGTGTTGCGTCCGAGGGTTCGTCTGTTCGTGCCTGTCGTTCACCTAGTCCGGGACCTCTTGCATGCTCCCAAGCCCAGGGGAGAAGTAATGTCAAACGACTTATGGGTTCGAGAGGCCTTGATCAACGAACAGACGTTTTCCCTCTATGGTATCGGGTGTATCTTACCAAGATCTCCCCTACCATAAGACGAGAGAGACGTTGTTTCTCCTTGTCATCCGAAGGCTTTTGGCATAAGAAACCTGTCACAAGGTTTCGAAGCCCTTAAGCGAAAGTCAGTCCTTTCAGGACAGGTCCAGCGTCCTGGTTACAACCATTAGGACAGCTCTGACCCTATGCAGTCATCGGATAACTGCTCGCCGCCTAACAAAAGCGTAACACAGACTCCGAGAGTCTTTTTTTGTTGGCAAAGTGTTGCGGTCACAGACGTTACCCTCGTCTCTTACCACAACCATTTCCGTTGATCCTTAATGGGTTGTATGGCAAGACATGCAGTATATGCTTGCCTCCCTTATGGAAGACTATTCTGCCGATTAGTCCGTTGAGTCTAGCCGTTTATCTCATTGATATCCTGGCTTTCAGCCAACCTAACGTTCCTTTGTGCTTACTGTTGACGTTGGCGTAGCTTAGTCACGTCAGTCAGGTTGTGTAGAACCACACTCGATGCGGTCTCGTGTGGTTTTTCAACCGCATTTGGACGTTAGGCCACTTGCTGATGCTCCTGTTGACGTTCAAGACGTTAACTAACAATCGGAGTTGACTTGTTTTGACGCTGTGCGTCAACCTCCGCATTCTAGAGTTGTTTTGACTGCTCAGTCTAGGCAGTCAAAGCAGTCTCGAGTGGACGCTGTGCGTCCTCACGCACCTGTTGTGGTTGACAGTTCAGTTGTTGACAGTTCACAGACTGTCAAGCAGTTACATGACGTTGCGTTCTGGTCCGCTACTAATGCACCAGTGAGTGTGGACTCTGCTTGTAAAGCATTGCCACCACGGTAGGTCTCTCCCTTGCTTGAGACTCAGCTTTTATCGGACAAGGTTCCTGTAGATGAGGAAGTTGCTGTTCCCCCTCCTACTGATATTCCCTTGAGGACTCTGTCAGATGGAGAGGAGCCTAAAGCTGCTTAGCCTCCTATGGACTTTAATTAAATCATGATGATTTTTTTTAAGGATCTTTGTCCGGATCTTTTTGTAACTGCTGCTCCTCGTTCGCCTAAACGTCAGAGCTTACACTAGGCCTAGCTACTTCGAAGCCGTTGTTTTTAAGCTAGTGCTCTCTCGCTCTCCTAGAGAGCTTTACGTTGGCTAGGCGACTGGTTTTTCACCAGGAGGAGTTTGGGGGATACAGCCTTTGCTTTCCCTTCTTTTAAACTGGTTTATAGAGCGAGAGTCTGATATGACACGAGAGAAGTTCTCGGCTTGGGAGTTCATGCCTCTGCCCAGATAGACTTCTCAATTCTCGTAGACTCTCCCTGGCGCCTGGCCAGGAGACGCTCCAAGTTGTTTACAGGTCAACTTCACAGCTGTTTTCGAGCCTTTGAAGTTTTGCTGTACAATTATGTCATGCATAACAAGGCTTTCAGGGATGGTAAGCGGTACCGCCTCAGTCGCTAACCCCGTCTGTTGCCACACCTGCTCCCGTAGACCCTAAATGGGCTTTGCTGCAAGACATGCAGTCCAAGCTTGCATCCTTGATAGAGGACTTTATTGCGGAGAAGGTTGCTACCGAACCTTCTGGCCAACAACCTTCCAACCGGTCGGTTGTGCGCCCTGTTGACGCTGAGGTAACCTACTCGCGTCTGCCAGTTGAGGTGGTTCCTCCACCAATGCGACCCAGTGTGGGTTGCCAGCCGCACGTTGACGTTAAGCGACGCTCGGAGGTGGTTGTTGACGTTCAGGACGTTCAACAACCAGCAGAGGTGACTTGTTTTGACGCAGTGCGTCAACCTCAGCAACCCGGTAGGGTGTTGACTGCACAACCCAGACGGTCTAGACAGTCTCGGGTTGACGCTGTGCTTCCTCGCGCACCCATGGTTGTTGACAGTTCACAGACTGTGCAGCAGTTCCATGATGTTGCGTCTGGCTCCGTCACGCATCCACCAGTGCGACCGGACTCAGCGAGCCAGACGTTGCCCACTCCGTTGCCGTTTCCTCATCAGTTTTCGGATGAGGAACCCTCTGATGAGGACGTTGCTGAACAACAAGACGATCAGCCCCCAGAATAGATCAAGCCCTGCTATCCATCCAGAAGATGCTGAAGAAGGAACGCTGCTCAGTCAGGCTGTGGATGAGTCTGGTAGGGACGCTGTCATCCGTGGAACAATTTGTGTCACTAGGAAGACTACACCTCCGTCCTCTTCAATACCATCTAGCTTTTCACTGGAAAAAGGACAAGACGCTAGAAGCGGTCTCGATCCCGGTTTCCGAAAAGATAAAGTCTTGTCTGACTTGGTGGAAGGACAATATCAACCTAAGAGAGGGTCTTCCCCTGGCTGTTCAGACTCCCAACCACGTTCTCTTCTCGGACGCATCGGACGTGGGCTGGGGCGCGACACTAGACGGTCGGGAATGCTCAGGACTGTGGAACTCGAGTCAGAGGAGCATGCATATCAACTGCAAGGAGCTGTTGGCAGTACATCTGGCCTTGAAAAGCTTCAAGTCTCTCCTTCGAGGCAAAGTGGTGGAAGTTAACTTGGACATCACCACGGCCTTGGCGTACATCTCCAAACAAGGAGGTACCCACTCACTGACGTTGTACGAGATCGCAAGGGACCTGCTCATCTGGTCAAAAGGTCAAGACATCTCCCTAGTAACGAGGTTCATCCAAGGCGACTTGAACGTCATAGCAGATTGTCTCAGTCGGAAAGGGCAAGTAATTCCAACCGAATGGACCCTCCACAAGGATGTGTGCAAGAGACTTTGGGCCACTTGGGGTAAAACCATCCATAGATCTCTTTGCAACCTCGCTGACCAAGAGGCTTCCAATCTATTGCTCTCCAGTCCCGGACCCAGCAGCAATACATATAGATGCTTTCCTCCTAGATTGGTCACATCTGGATCTCTACGCATTCCCACCGTTCAAGATTGTCAACAAGGTACTGCAGAAGTTCGCCTCTCACGAAGGGACAAGGTTGACGTTAGTTGCTTCCCTCTGGCCCGCGAGAGAATGGTTCACCGAGATACTTCGATGGTTAGTAGACGTTCCCAGTAGTCTTCCTCTAAGGGTAGACCTTCTACGTCAGCCACACGTAAAGAAGGTACTCCAAAGCCTCCACGCTCTTCGTCTGACTGCCTTCAGACTATCGAAAGACTCTCGAGAGCTAGAGGCTTTTCGAAGGAAGCAGCCAGTGCGATTGCTAGAGCAAGGAGAGCTTCTTCCATTAGAGTCTACCAATCGAAGTGGGAAGTCTTCCGAGACTGGTGCAAGTCAGTTTCTGTATCCTCGACCAGTACCTCTGTAGCTCAAATAGCTGTTTTTCTCTTATACCTGAGAAAAGGACGATCCCTTTCAGCTCCCACTATCAAGGGCTACAGAAGCATGTTGGCATCGGTCTTCCGGCATAGAGTCTTAGATCTTTCCAAACATAAAGATCTGCAAGACCTCCTTAAGTCTTTTGAGACCACCAAGGAGCGTCGTTTGGCTACCCCTGGATGGAATTTAGACGTGGTACTAAGATTCTTCATGTCAGATAGGTTGGAGCCGTTACAATCAGCCTCCCTGAAAGATCTCACTCTTAAGACTCTTTTCCTGGTATGCTTAGCCTCGGCTAAAAGAGTCAGTGAGATTCATGCCTTCAGCAAGAACATAGGATTTTCGTCAGAAAAAGCCACTTGTTCGCTACAACTTGGTTTTCTAGCCAAAAATGAGCTGCCTTCTCGGCCTTGGCCTAAATCTTTCGATATCCCCAGCTTATCGGAGATCGTAGGCAATGAACTAGAAAGAGTCTTATGCCCTGTTAGAGCTCTTAAGTTCTATTTAAAGCGTACTAAACCTTTACAAGGCCAATCTGAAGCTTTATGGTGTTCAGTTAAGAAACCATCCTTGCCTTTGTCAAAGAATGCTTGGTCAGACTTTATCAGATTGTTAATACGAGAAGCTCATTCACATCTGAGTGAGGAAGACCGAACTTTGCTTAAGGTGAAGACGCACGAAGTTAGAGCTGAAACAACTTCCGTGGCCTTTAAGCAAAATATATCTCTGCAAAGTATAATGGACGCAACCTATTGGAGAAGCAAGTCAGTGTTCGCGTCATTTTACTTGAAAGATGTCCAGTCTCTTTACAAGAACTGCTACACACTGGGACCATTCGTAGCAGCGAGTGCAGTAGTGGGTGAGGGCTCAACCACTACAATTCCCTAATTCCATACCCTTTTAATCTTTCTCTTGAAATGTTTTTATTGTTGTTTTTTGGGTTGTCCGGAAGGCTAAGAAGCCTTTCGCATCCTGGTTGATTTGGCGGGTGGTCAAAGTCATTTCTTGAGAGCGCCTAGATTAGGGGTTTTGATGAGGTCCTGTTGTATGGGTTGCAACCCTTGATACTTCAGATCCTAGGGGTCGATCAGCATCCTAAGAGGATCGCGAGGCTCCGTAAGGAAGACGTACTTAAAAGGCAGAGTAATTGTTCAAGTCGACTTCCTTACCAGGTACCTATTCATTTTGTTTTTGTTATTTTGATAACTTCTAAAATGAAATAAAAACTCTTAGCTCATAAAAGTGTAAACATATATTGCTGGTCTCTACCCACCCCCCTGGGTGTGAATCAGCTATATAATCACCGGCTAAGTTAAATATTGAAAAATGTTATTTTGATAATAAAATAAATTTTTGAATATACTTACCCGGTGATTATAAATTAAAGGACCCTCCCTTCCTCCCCAATAGAGACGCAGTGGGACGAGGAGAAAATTGAGTCTTTGTTTACATTGAGTACTGGGTATCTGGACGACAGATGGCGCTGTTGGGCACACCCGCAACCTGTGTAGCGATCGCTGGCGAGTTTTTACCGTAGAGTTGTCTGTCGGGCAACAGAGTTGCAGCTATATAATCACCGGGTAAGTATATTCAAAAATTTATTTTATTATCAAAATAACATTTTTCACCAGAATATTGTATGAAAAGTTTTTTGATAACTAAAAGTTTTTATTTCTCCTTTTTGCAGATTCATGACAGCAACAATTAAGTTATACTGAATACTTTATACAGCTGCTAAGGTATTTTTTTTAAAAACAAATAAAGTTTTAACAAATATTTTAGTTTCATTAACAGCACTAGCACTATACTTTCAAGTATGATATGCAAAATAAATTATGGAATTAGAATTTTTCAATATTAATCTTACCCGATGATCATGTAGCTGTCAACTCTGTTGCCCGACAGAAATCTAAGGTCGGGATACGCCAGCGATCGCTATACAGGTGGGGGTGTACACAACAGCGCCATCTGTCGAGTAGGTACTCAGGTACTTCTTGTCAACAAGAACTCAATTTTTCCTCTGTCATGCCACCGGCAAGACCTACTTGGATACGCTGTTGATTCTGGAGTTGTTTTTCACGATTTTGGTGATGTATTCGCTCTAGATTTTAGCCTTCGCTATTCAGGAACCTTTATCATTAGCTTATCAAGCTTTTTGATTAAATTTGGATTAATTGTTAACGAACTTTGCTAGATTTTGGAATTCCCCCTTGACTATTTCTACAATTCAAGATGTCTGACCATTCTCAAGTCCCTAAGTACAGGCAGTGTAGCGTTAGGGCTTGTTCTAGGCGTCTTCCGAAGGCCTCCATAGATCCTCACACCGTTTGTTCCAATTGTAGGGGTAAATCCTGTCAATTGGAAGATCGATGTGAGGAATGCGCTGGGCTTTCGGAATTCGATTTTAACGAATTCCTTAAAAATGCACGTAGGCTAGAGAAGGATAGGATCAGGAGGAGTTCTTCTCGCTCTTTTGATTTTTCCTCTTCCCATGCCCCTCAACCTATTCCTTCCCCTGTAGTGGTGACTCCCGACCCTGCTACTAGTGCTCAACCCTCCATGGCGGACATGATGCGTGCCATTCAGGCTCTTGGTGACAGAGTGGAGTCATTAGCTAATGACCGGAATCAACTTTTGGCAGATGTCAAAGAGTTGAAAGCGCAAAGTGCAGTGGGAAGTGTAGTGAGTGCAAGTGAAGTGAAAAGTGTCAGTGTCAGTGTTGCGCATGAGGGTACATCTGTTCGTGCCAGTCGTCCTCCCAGTCCGGGACCTCTTGCAAGCTCCCAAGCCCAGGGGAGAAGCAATGTCGAAGGACCAAAGGGTTCGGCAGGCCTTGATCAGCGTACGGATGTACCCTCAGTGGTTGCGGACGTATCTGTCAGAGATCGTCCCATCCACAAACAGACGAATGAGCCCTATCATTCCTCGTCTGTGGAAGAAGTTTCGAGGAAGAAACGTTGGACCAAGGTCTCACGACCTCTCAAGCGTAAGGTCCCTTCCGAGCGAGTCCAACGGCCCAGGTGTAGCCACTGGGTCAGTTCGGACTCGCCGCAGTCTTCCGAAGACTGCACACCTCCCAAGAGAGGTAGAGTGGTTCCGCAGCAGGCAACTACTCCGTCTGTTGCCGCACCAACCACGGTAGATCCTAAGTGGTCCATGCTGCAGACTATGCAGTCTCAGCTTGCTTCCTTTATGCAGGAGTATCGTGCTGAGAAGGTTGACACTGCACCAGTTAACCTACAACCTGCCACGGTTGTGCGCTCAGCAGATACTGCGGCTGCCTGCTCCCACACTCCACCTGTGAGAGCTCCACCACCGATGCGCAGTCCACCCTGCCAGACGCATGTTCATGCTGCACCCTCCGTTGACATGCGTGAGCTACCGCATCAGCAGTGGGAAGGTGCTGTCGAGCTGCCGTGTTTTGACACAATGCGGCATGCTCCGCAACCCATGCGGCATGCTCCGCAACCCATGCGGCATGCTCCGCAACCCACGGCAGTCCCTCCCACGCACCAGCACTCTGCTTTTGTTGTTGCCAGCTCGCAGACTGACCAGCAGCGGCATGATGTTGGATCCGCAGCAGCTACGCATGCACCCGTGCTGCCGGATTCAGCCGTTCAGCTTTCTGCTCCACCTTTGCCACTTCCTCCTCAGCTTTCGGATGATGGAGTATCCGATGACGAAGCTGCGCATTTGGACGATCCGCACTCCGACTTAGAAGAACCCAAGTCTACGCCTCCCTCCTTAGACTTTCGGAAAGTCCTTGCCTTGTTCAGGGACTTGTATCCGGAACAGTTTGTGTCTGCAACCCCTCGCTCTCCTCCCTCCGAGTTTGCTCTGGGCATGCAGTCAGCAGCTCCTGCCTTCACCAAACTTGTACTCGCACGCTCATCCAAGAGAGCTTTGAGGGTTATGGGAGAGTGGTTGCAGTCCAAGAAGCAACTGGGAAAGACTGCTTTCATCTTTCCGCCTTCCAAGCTTGCTTCCAAATCTAGCGTCTGGTATGCCACGGGAGAGGAACCCGGCTTGGGAGTTCCTGCCTCTGCCCAGGGCGACTTCTCAAGTCTGGTTGACTCTCCCCGCAGGCTGGCTATGAGACGATCTAAGATTTGCTGGTCCTTTTCTGACATGGATCATCTGTTGAAGGGAGTCTTTCGTGCTTTTGAGATCTTCAACTTCCTCGATTGGTGTTTGGGAGCGTTAAGCAGAAAGACTTCCCCTTCGGATAAGGACTCTGCCATGCTTATCATGTCTAGCATGGACAAAGCCATTCGGGATGGGTCTGGTGAGCTTGCGGCTTCGTACGTGTCGGGAGTGCTTAAGAAGAGAGAACATCTTTGCTCCTTCTTGTCGGCTGGGATCACTCCTTGCCAGAAGTCGGAGTTGTTGTTTGCTCCGCTCTCCAAGTGTCTCTTTCCGGTAGAGCTGATCAAGGGGATGGCTGCCTCGTTGATCCAGAAGGATACCCATGACCTGGTGGCGTCCTCCGCACGTAAGGCTAAAGCTTTACCTTCCGTGCCTAGACCTAGGATGGACACACCAGCGTCTAGGTTCATCCCGCCCTTTCGTGGCAGAACCTCCAGCAGAGGAGGTACCCGTGCCGACAGTCACCGTGGCAAATCGAAGAAGGGTTCCAAGTCCTCAAAAGGCAGAATCTGACTGCCTACCTCTCCAGACAGCAGTGGGAGCCAGGCTCAAGAACTTCTGGCAAGCTTGGGAGAGCAGAGGTGCAGACGCTCAGTCTGTAAAGTTGCTAAGGGAGGGGTACAGAATTCCGTTCTGCCGCAGTCCCCCTCTAGCAACGTCTCCCATCAACCTCTCTCCCAACTACAAGGAGAAGGACAAGAGGCTAGCGTTGCAACAAGAGGTGTCGCTCTTGCTACAAAAGGGAGCGGTAGTCATAGTCCGGGACCATCAATCCCCGGGCTTCTTCAACCGTCTCTTCCTGGTAGCGAAGAAGACAGGAGGTTGGAGACCGGTGCTGGACGTCAGTGCTCTCAATGCTTTTGTCACTAAGCAGACGTTCACAATGGAGACGACAAAGTCGGTCCTAGCAGCGGTCAGGAAGGAAGACTGGATGGTCTCGTTAGACCTGAAAGACGCGTACTTTCATGTCCCCGTCCATCCAGACTCCCAACCTTTCCTAAGATTCGTCTTTGGAAAGGTCGTGTACCAGTTCCAAGCCCTGTGCTTTGGCCTAAGCACGGCACCTCTTGTGTTTACCAAACTGATGAGGAATATTGCCAAATTCCTTCACTTGGCAGACATCAGAGCTTCCCTCTTTTTGGACGACTGGCTTTTAAGAGCTCCGTCAAGTCGTCGCTGTCTGGAGAATCTCAGATGGACTATGGATCTGACCAAGGAATTGGGTCTCCTGGTCAATATAGAGAAGTCCCAACTCGTCCCATCCCAAACCATTGTCTATCTAGGTATGGAGATTCAGAGTCGAGCTTTTCGGGCTTTTCCGTCGGCCCCAAGGATCAGTCAAGCCCTAGAATGCATCCAGAGCATGCTGAGAAGGAACCGATGTTCAGTCAGGCAGTGGATGAGTCTAACAGGGACACTTTCATCGCTGGCCCAGTTCATCGAGTTAGGGAGACTCCACCTCCGCCCCCTTCAGTATCATCTAGCTGCTCACTGGAGAAAGGACATGACGCTAGAGGCGGTCTCAGTGCCTATTTCCGAAGAGATGAGGTCTACACTGACGTGGTGGAAGAACAGCATTCTTCTCAAGGAAGGTCTACCATTGGCTGTTCAGACCCCCGACCACCGTCTCTTCTCGGACGCATCGGACACGGGCTGGGGTGCGACACTGGACGGACAGGAATGCTCGGGCACGTGGAATCAGGAGCAAAGAACACTTCACATCAACTGCAAGGAGCTTTTGGCAGTTCATCTGGCCTTGATAAACTTCAAGTCCCTCCATCTAAGCAAGGTGGTGGAGGTGAACTCCGACAACACCACAGCCTTGGCGTACATCTCCAAGCAAGGAGGGACTCATTCGAGGAAGTTGTTCGAGATCGCAAGGGACCTCCTCATTTGGTCAAAAGATCGAAAGATTTCGCTGGTAACGAGGTTCATTCAGGGCGACATGAATGTCATGGCAGATCGCCTCAGCCGGAAGGGTCAGGTCATCCCCACAGAGTGGACCCTTCACAAGAATGTTTGCAGCAGACTATGGGCCCTGTGGGGTCAGCCCACCATAGATCTATTCGCTACCTCGATGACCAAGAGGCTCCCGATGTATTGTTCTCCGATTCCAGACCCAGCAGCAGTTCACGTGGATGCCTTTCTTCTGGATTGGTCCCATCTAGACCTGTATGCGTTCCCTCCGTTCAAGATTGTCAACAGGGTACTACAGAAGTTCGCCTCTCACGAAGGGACACGGTTGACGTTGGTTGCTCCCCTCTGGCCCGCGAGAGAATGGTTCACCGAGGTACTGCAATGGCTAGTGGACGTTCCCAGGACTCTTCCTCTAAGAGTGGACCTTCTGCGTCAGCCGCACGTAAAGAAGGTACACCCAAGCCTCCACGCTCTTCGTCTGACTGCCTTCAGACTATCGAAAGACTCTCAAGAGCTAGAGGCTTTTCGAAGGAGGCAGCCAGAGCGATTGCCAGAGCAAGGAGGACATCCACTCTCAAAGTCTATCAGTCAAAATGGGAAGTCTTCCGAAGCTGGTGCAAGGCGAATGCAGTTTCCTCAACCAGTACCTCTGTAACGCAGATAGCTGACTTCCTTTTACATCTAAGGAATGTAAGATCCCTATCAGCTCCTACGATCAAAGGTTACAGAAGCATGTTGGCAGCGGTCTTCCGCCACAGAGGCTTAGATCTTTCCACCAACAAAGATCTACAGGACCTCCTTAAGTCTTTTGAGACCTCAAAGGAGCGTCGGTTGACCACTCCAGGCTGGAATCTAGACGTGGTTTTAAGGTTCCTGATGTCAGCAAGGTTCGAACCGCTTCAATCAGCCTCTTTTAAGGATCTCACATTAAAGACTCTTTTCCTCGTTTGCTTAGCAACAGCTAAAAGAGTCAGTGAGATTCACGCCTTCAGCAGGAACATAGGTTTTACATCTGAAACGGCTACATGTTCCTTGCAGCTTGGTTTTTTAGCTAAAAACGAGCTTCCTTCTCGTCCTTGGCCCAAGTCGTTCGAGATCCCAAGCCTGTCCAACTTGGTGGGGAACGAACTAGAGAGAGTACTTTGCCCAGTAAGAGCTCTTAAGTACTATTTAAGACGTACAAAGCCATTACGAGGACAATCAGAAGCTTTATGGTGTTCTATCAAGAAACCTGCTTTACCGATGTCTAAGAACGCAGTTTCTTATTACATCAGGCTTTTGATTAGAGAGGCCCATTCTCATCTGAAGGAAGAAGACCTTGCTTTGCTGAAGGTAAGGACACATGAAGTTAGGGCTGTCGCTACTTCAGTGGCCTTCAAACAGAACCGTTCTCTGCAGAGTGTTATGGATGCAACCTATTGGAGAAGCAAGTCAGTGTTCGCATCATTTTACCTCAAAGATGTCCAGTCTCTTTACGAGAACTGCTACACCCTGGGACCATTCGTAGCAGCGAGTGCAGTAGTAGGTGAGGGCTCAACCACTACATTCCCATAATCCCATAACCTTTTTTAATCTTTCTCTTGAAATGCTTTTTATTGTTGTTTTTTGGGTTGTACGGAAGGCTAAGAAGCCTTCCGCATCCTGGTTGATTTGGCGGGTGGTCAAATTCTTTCTTGAGAAGCGCCTAGATTAGAGGTTGTGATGAGGTCCTTTAGTATGGGTTGCAGCCCTTCATACTTCAGCACCTAGGAGTCGCTCAGCATCCTAAGAGGATCGCTAGGCTCAGTAAGGAAGACGTACTTAAAAAGGCAGAGTAATGGTTCAAGTCGACTTCCTTACCAGGTACTTATTTATTTTATGTTTGTTATTTTGAATAACTGCTAAAATGAAATACGGGATACTTAGCTTCTAATGTTAACATGTATGCTGGTCTCCACCCACCCCCCTGGGTGTGAATCAGCTACATGATCATCGGGTAAGATTAATATTGAAAAATGTTATTTTCCTTAGTAAAATAAATTTTTGAATATACTTACCCGATGATCATGAATTTAAGGACCCTCCCTTCCTCCCCATGGAGAACCAGTGGACCGAGGAGAAAATTGAGTTCTTGTTGACAAGAAGTACCTGAGTACCTACTCGACAGATGGCGCTGTTGTGTACACCCCCACCTGTATAGCGATCGCTGGCGTATCCCGACCTTAGATTTCTGTCGGGCAACAGAGTTGACAGCTACATGATCATCGGGTAAGTATATTCAAAAATTTATTTTACTAAGGAAAATAACATTTCTTGATTTTGTTGCGATTTGAAATTCATGTTCAGCTACTGTGACAATAATTTGATATACAGTACAGAATGGGAAAATAAGAGCAGTAAATATGACTAAGCTCTTGCCTTGAATCAAAATAATCCTTAATCAGGCTGGTTTCAGAGTACATACCTATGGGTAGAGTATGGGTCATTAAGCCTGGAACTAAGTCAGAGCTGCAATTTGGTATAATCTATGAGTACCAAGTGTTTCCAATAATTTTTCATATTTAGTATGTAAAACATGAGGTACTGAATATCACATGCTATCAGTAGGAGGAATTTTTTCTTTGAAAAGTATGTTATACCAGTAAGTTTTGCACAATATTCATTGTTCTATACATTTTGTAAGCACAGTTGGTATACAAACTCAAGATAAGAGACCTCATAGAGGGTTTGGATGAGTAACCTTCTTATCTAATACCTCAGTAAATACTGCACTAAATGGCTGCGAGAGGCCACCATCTGCAAACCATTATTCTTGCTTCATCAACCCCTGTGTTGACTTCTCATTTGCTGATTCTACTTTAGTTAGAGGACTTTTGGGGGGTCAATGTGCTGTGTGGTCTCCAAGGACTTCTCTGTGAAAGGCTAGAACAGGGAATCCTATATGTCATAAGTACCAAAGAAATATTGTCTCCCCTGCACAAGAGCCAGTGTATTAATGTGCAAAGCACAGACTCCATATGTATAAGAGGGACCTTCAAGTTCAGTCCCCCTTGAACTCTAATACAAAACTTCATTGCTGTAAACCCTCTGCTATGGGTGACCTCATTACATCATCATCACATAGCTGAAAGAATCAATGCTACAGCTAGGGAACAGTCTACCTGTGCATCAACTTGCACCCAGCTCCCATCCACATTTCTGTCATGGTCGAATGAGCATCTTTGTCAAGTAAGGAATCTTGGAAGACTATTAATATAAGTAACGGAAATTACGTTTTGATTACCACTTTTTATTTTGAATAGTGTTAACCTAAATTCAATTCTGGTTGAATGCGCTGACAATTGAGTCAGCCAGTTGTTTTTATTTTTGAATCGTATGTCATTGTTACCCATTGTCCTGGCTTCTTGAAACATGAAAAGGATTTAGCTGTTTAATCTTTACAGTGTTAAAATTTTGTATCTTTCTAATTGAATAATAAATTAGAATCCTTATCGTATTGATATTATCTTGCAAGAGACAGAAGGTGTAATGACTTTCCTTTTATCATAACTGTTTAGTCAATCTGACAAATGTTGTTGATTAAAATACCAGAGTAATTTTTTTTTCACCCTGGATGTCAAGTTAAATATTGGAGTGTTATAGAACTAAAAGGAAATTTTAGTCTAATCTTGTGGAACTATAATTTTGAATAGGCTAGTGTAGCCTAAAGCTGGCTTCGGCTAGCCAAAATTACGAATGGTTATTTATTGATACGGTGGTAAGTAACTGTCAATAGTAACTGTTTTTTTTTTTAGTATTGGACAATTCCCTGATCTATTTATGTTATGATTAACACTCATTAGTTTCTAGGCTTTGTGAGGTTAGGCTAAAGTGGAGCTATATAGTATACAGTAATTGACTTATATAGCAATAGTATAATCTGGTAAATTTTAACAAGAACATGATTATTTCTATGAGTCTCTCCTGATGTTCATGTGACCTCTTCTCCAGAAGTCTGGTTTAATTGAGACTTACCCGTAAATTTAAGATAAAAAAATTTGTTCCGTCACTAAATACAAACCATTTCGCTCTTTATATAGGGAATATACTTTCGGCAAAGCTGGAAGACTAGCTATAAGACTTAACGAGGTATATCTACCCACCGCTAGTTGGGGGTTGGTAGTGGTAGTACTGGCTATCCCGCTTACACACCTGTGTTCTATCATCACTTTTGCTTTTGGCTTGCTTGAGAGTGGACGCTGTCTCTCTCTACGAGTAAAACTTTTGACTGGCCATACGACTAATTTTGTTCTCTTTAGGTGTGAGTGTTGCTGTTGAGGATCGGCATGCGGACTTGTCCAGGACTTAAAGGGCGCCAATGCGGAACCTTCATGTCTGCAGTCGAGAAGGACCCTCATTTGCACCCTGCCTGCAGAGGACAATCTTATAGGCAGGACTCACCTTGAGCAGAGTGTCAGGAGTGGCCATCCTCCTAGTGGGAGAGATTTGGGAGACAGTGCAATAAGTAGTTCAATTGGGAATCTTCACCCTCATGGTCATCCTCGAAGGTGAAGAAACCTCGGCTTCCTCCTTCATCTTCTCGATCTCTCCATGCGATTTCTGCTCGCTCAGTCTACCCTGGGGAACGATCGAGTTGAAGTGGTGGCTGTTTGACTCCCAGACAACCTATAGGCTTGGAGGATGATGCCACTTCCCCTAGCAAAGCGGTGTCATCCTCTGCCAAAGGGGAATCTCTCTCCATTGACGACTCCCTTCATCTTTGGCCTTCCTTAGGGATCCAGTTAGGGGCACAGAGGAAGCACACACCAGCTTCCTTAGAGGTTTACAATGGCCTTCCTCCCGGAGACTCTGAAGGTATTACACCGGCAGAGTCTCTAGTGCCCTGACCTGCTTCTGGCTTCTCTCCCACCCTATCACCTTTTGCACTTGCAGTCTCGGCACATGTGCTAGAGCGGGTTTGGACTAGCACTCCTTGGAGTGCTCAGTTGGGAAGGTTAACGTCAGTTTTGCTCGTCAGCGCACTGATGATAACGCTCTCCCTCATGACTAAGTATGCTCAGGTACTCGGCCGCTCAGCCTGCAGAGGGTTTGCATAGTCTGAAGCATCGACCTGCCTTTCTCATTCGTGAGTTAGGTCTTTCCATTAGTGGTCTCTGCACGGCGTGACGAAAAGGGTTTTGGATCCATCCATACCTCTTTCTAGCCTAATGCTGGATCGCATAGGACCAGTCGCCAAACTCCCTCATGAGTATTGATGAGTGACGCTCACATGGCCCCGGTGCGTGAGCAGGTAAACCCGTGTCGAGCGAGAACTCTCGCCGATGATGGCTTACATAAACCAGAGTGTTCGCCAACTCCAGTTGACTCTCATGGTAGAGTAGAGAGGAGTTCGGCGAGAAAGCCATACGGGTCGTCATGTACCCATCCACCTGTTGAGGTGCGAGGGTGAACTTCTCTTGCTGAGGACGATCTACGAGAATCTGAGGGTTTGCACAGACATCCAACTTCAAGCCTTATGTCAAAGCGTGAGCCCGTTATGTCATCACACGATTAGAGGGAGGGAATGCCACTTCACAGCCACCTGTTCCCCAGGAAAGGAGAGCATGCTTGCCAATAGAACACCATTCAGCAGTAGCTGGAGAGTCTTCCTGTGGGCGTTTACTCAGCAAAGAGTAAGCGCCCTCCTCTCAGGAGACAACGACGACAGGGCACCAGGTCTTCCACAGCGAGAACCTCTGAAATGAACTCCAGACCACAAGTTCTCTAGAGGTGCTGTGTTCCTCCCTTCAGCAAGGACACTATGGTTCCACGAGCTGATCAGAGTAATCCAGCAAGTGGTAGCCGGTACCACTCAGGTTTCTTTGGGGAACAATCCAACTGCGACGGTAGCAATGGGGAGCATTTTTTAGATTCTGCTTGATTCATCGAGCTCCTCGATGTATGCATCACCTCCATCTGACCCAAGATGAAGGAGCTTGGTGCCAATGCAACCTCGGGAACAACGGGAACCTCCAGGCGGTTTCCCCCATGACCAGCCATGAAGGACAGGCTTCTAGATCCATGACCAAGGAAGCTAAAACCCAACTTCTCTAAATTAGATATGACTTCAATAATATCAAGAAATAGGAGGAGGCAACAAAGATATGCAACACTTCCTCCTGGCAACACTTTTCACCCTCAAACCAACAGGAGATTAAGATCACTAAGGGAGATCTTCCTGACTGGTAACTTTTGACTATCTCCAATTGATGACTGACCTGTTCAGTACCCTCTCCCTGGGGAGACGGCCCAGCCCTCTCACACTTCTCCATCCACGTGTGCTTCGAGCCCGTCCAAATCAAAGGAGGGCACAAAAAGGATCTCTTTACTCTCCGGATTTGTAGGGAGTGGAAGGATACAAAAACAGTTCCTAAGAACTGGGCCTAGAGGGCTGTGGCACCGATCCAAGCAGAGCATGCCTAGTTCGGTATGAGCCTCAGAGACAACGGCAGACAGGGATATCCTCTTGAGTTTGAGAGTCTCTGCCATGCAACACAAATACGACAATGACCCAACCTGTGCTACTATGGGAGTGAGGAAGTGGATGGGAGACTCCAATGCAGACTCAGGGCATGTGGAAAAGCTGCCTAGAACTGCTAGCCTGAAGATCTCTGCTTCTGAGCCGAAGAGGCAGATCATGCCTTCTGGCAGGTCCTGGCGTATATCAGGGCCATCAATGGGCTAGACAACCCATCCAACCTCCCCCCATGATGGCAAAGACACACTCTTAGACCTTCTGTACGGCACCCAGAAACCAACCAAGACCAGTACAGCGTTGCCCTGGTCGGGGTGGTTAAAGGGTGCCAAGACGAAGGCGTACGCTCAAATCTCTGGAAGCTCCCAGTCCTCTCGAACAAGCAACTCTGCAAAACTCCCTCCTCCGTACGTTCAACAGGGGAAATATGAGATCATGGGGGAAACACTAGCAGTGTTACCTCTCTACCTGGCAATAGTTACTCTGACCAAAGGGTATAACATACCAGGAGCTTATAGCCCTACCTGGGAACATTTTGCTGAGTGATGCCTTAAACATGATAAGAGTTGCAAAATATGCTATGTAGGCTACTTCGTGGCTCGATCTATGACTAAGCTCGGTCGGTCACCCCTTAGGATGGAAGACTGGTCCCTAGTGCATACAAGGGAGGCTATGTCAACCTTCCTGCTCTCAAGAAAAAGAATTTTTGAGTTTCTGGCCCACCTGATAGTGAACCTGTGATCCAACTGGGTCCTCAAACGACGGGACGCAATGATTGACAAGTTCCACAAGAAAGTGCCAAGAGTGGAAGCACTCAAACTCCATACCTCATCTATGAAAGGCCACTCACTGTTCAATTTAGAGGATGCGAAAAGGTGGTAGATCGTTGGAGAAAGGCGATCCAGGACTCTCTTCTACAGAGGGCAATAACAACGTGACCATACACAGTAGCCCCTCCTGTTCAGAGACCACCTCCTGCAAGATCTGAAGGGAACCCAACACCAGAAGTGTGCTCCTAAGACGTCCACAGAGAAGCCCTTTCGCTCCTTTGACTCAACAACTAGTTCCATCGAGTTCCTACATGAAGGGATCCGTGAAGGAACAAGTCCTCAGGGCCAAAGTTCAGACCATGCTCGAGAAGGGCCCTCTCCCAGGATTCTACAGTCGATTCCTTCTTTTAGAGAAGGCATCTGGAACTGGAGACCAGTCATCAAACTTTCGTCTCTGAATAAGTTTGTTCAACAATAGGTTGGAGACAGTAGACGGGAAATCAGACCTGAGGACTCCAGGATAACACTGGATTTAAAGGATGGATACTTCCTGATCCCAGTCCATCCGTCATCTAGGAAGTATTTAAGGATCATCGTAGACAATTAGTAATACCAGTTCAAGGTGCTGTGTTTTGGGCTGTCCACAGCACCACAGGTTTTCACAAGGGTTTTCTCCCCTCACAAGAATGGCATTTGTCTGTTAAGATACTTGGAAGACTGGCTGATTCTAGCAGACTGTGGCAACTCTTCTCCAACACTGAGGCAAACTTCTTGAGTTTTGCCGAGATCTTGGGATTGTAGGAAATATCGAATAGTCATCCCTGGTACAAACACAAAAACTGTTATACTTAGGAATGTTACTAGACACCAGATTAGGCAAAGTCTTTTTGTCCGAGAGCAGAATAAAGAGACTGAAGAAGGCTGCAATCCACTTCTACTAGACTCGCTACAAGCACATCGGTAGTTCTAATAGGACACCTGTACTCCTTGGAGCGCCTGGTGACCAACAGTGGACTACATATATGGTCTCTCCAGTGGCAGCTGAAGTCCAGTTGAGCTCAGCACGAGGACCTACCAGACCTTCAGGTCTGGATAGGACCTGAACAAAAGAGAGACCTGAGGTGGTGGGTATCAGATGACAGCCTCCTTAGGGGGTTAGATCTTCTCCCCCCACCCCTCCCCGGAATTAATGCTCTTCACAGACGCATGAAAAGAAAGGTGTGGAGCTCACATGTTGCATCACACGGCCTCCAGACTGGTTTGATTACGAGCAACATTGCCACATAAACTTCCTGGAAATGAGGTCAGCCTTTCTGGCCCTTCGTCAGCTCCAACAGCTCCCTCCTTTCAGGACACTCTGTGGTGTTGACAAGCGAAAACACAATGGTAGTGGCGTATATAAACATATAAGTCGGTACCTTTTCCCAGCACCTATGCCAGCTAGCTGTGGAAATGCCAAGATGAACAGAAGACAACTCGGTGGCCTCATCAGCCCATTTTGTGTTGATCAAGAGAAATGTTGTTGCGGACAATCTGAGAGCAACTCATTGCTGGCTCTGAGGGGTCTTTGAATCATCAGGTAGTCAACCGATTCCGGACTTTTTGGGGTTCTTTGACATTAGACCTGTTGACGTCTGAACAACAAGCTTCTTATGTACTGCTCGCCAGTACCAGATTCCCAAGCACTTTGGCAAGATGCTTTCCAATAACAGTGGGACAACGTAAGTGTCTACTGCCCCCCCCCCCTTTGTCAAGAAAGATTACTCAACACGGTAAGGGCAACCAAAAACCTGTCGATGACCCTCATAAATTTGATGTGGCACCATGCAGATTGGTTTCCGGACCTTTTTCACCTGCTTACAGAGGTGCGAAAGGAGGTCCCTCCACGTCACTATCTACTCAGACAACTTCACGTGAAGATTTACCACAAATCCGTAGAATCCTTACGACTTCAAGCGTAAAGGTTATCCAGCATCTCCTCTCGAAGAGAGGCTTTTCTGAACCTGTTGCAAAAAGGATGTCCCGTTACCTTTGGGAATCTTCTGTGGATGGTGTTGTGGAAGGGGTATCGCTCCTCTCGATGCCACTATCCCAGTGATAGCGGAGTTTTTCTTTTATCTTCGGAAGGAAAAACTCTTCTCAGTCTCGATGGTGAAAGGCTATCACCCAGCCTTGAGGCTAGCTTCCAGACTGAAAGGAGTTACGGTCAAGCTTCTTTTTATGCTGTTCTCCTTTCGCGGCTTTACCTACATGCTACACAAAGAACTGCAATAGTGTACTTTGATTAAACTTGTGTTTCAATTACCTGTATCTAATAATAATGCATGTAATATTCACATTTTAGTAACATTTATAAATAAAAGCATAGCGAATTGTAATTTTTTCCATTATTTACATTCATACTTACCCAAATCAGGTGGTCTACTCTGCTTAGTCCGCTGTCTACTTCAATTTTCGGATCAAATAACTCTCCTATTATTAAGGCGTGCCACCGAAGTATATTTCATATTTTCTAAAAGAAACAATAATTACTTGATCTATCATTTTCCAATTAGCATACTAATTCCAATAGTTTTATTTTAAATACTTCTCATATTTTATTTATTTGTACTGTTGAGTTGAATCGCATAAAGTTAACTGGTTTTTCTTTCATGATGGCGATGCATGATATTTTAAAGTTTTTAGCTCTGTGGTGCTTAATTTTAAAGCTTAGGAAATTATTTATTGTGGCTCCGTCAGTGAGTAATTGTTAGAGACTTTGTAATGAAACAAAGATTTCATTTGTTACAATGAGGGAGGCAGGTAGATAGAAAGAGATAACTAATAATGATTGCTTTAAATATAATTTGTGAAAATTATCATAGCTTATAATTCATAGCTGCTTATGGTATACTGTATTGACAACAGCATTTAAATCATTTGAATGAGTTGAGAAGTATAAACAATACTGCTATTTGTAAGTGCACAGCTAGACATCAACTGATCTGATTTCAACCTAAAATGAAACAGTCAGTAATATTTGGTAGTAAAAGTACATCTAAAATCTAAAACAGAAGTAAACAAATGTTTTATTAAAGCACAATTAACTATTTAAATATTCATAATTTTCCGGAATGCAATAATGTGTATCCTAAAAATACTTGCCAGCTGATGAAATCGGATGTTTTAGGCTACGATTGTGAGAGAGAGCAGCTGGTGTATTCGAATGCTGTCTTATGTTTTACATACATACATATACCAAGGCCCTTCCCCAAATTTTGGGGATAGTCGACATCAAACAAATGAAACAAATAAAGGGGACCTCTCCTCTCTACGTTCCTCCCAGCCTGACAAGGGACTCAACTGAGTTCGGCTGGTACTGCTAGGGTGCCACAGCCCACCCTCCCCTGTTATCCACCACAGATGAAGCTTCATAACGCTGAATCCCCTACTGCTGCTACCTCCATGGTCATCCAAGGCATGGAAGGAAGCAGCAGGGCCTACTGGAACTGCGTCACAATCGCTCGCCATTCATTCTTATTTCACATCTATCCTCCTATCACCCAGAGCTTCCTTCACTCCATCCATCCACCCAAACCTTGGCGTTCCTCTTGTACTTCTCCCATCAACTCTTGCATTCATCACCTTCTTTAGCAGCCATCTCCATTCTCTCAACATGGCCAAACCACCTCAACACATTCATATCCACTCTAGCTGCTAACTCATTTCTTACAGCCGTTCTCACCCTCACTACTTCGTTCCTAACTCTATATACTCAAGATACACTAACCATACTCCTTAGACACTTCATCTCAAACACATTTAATTTCTGTCTCTCCGTCACTTTCATTCCTCACAACTCCGATCCATACATCACAGTTGGTACAATCACTTTCTCATACAGAACTCTCTTTACATTCATGTCCAACCCTCAATTTTTTACTACTCCCTTAACTGCCCCCAACACTTTGCATCCTTCATTCACTCTCTGACGTACATCTGCTTCCACTCCACCATTTGCTGCTACAACAGACCCCAAGTACTTAAACTGATACACCTCCTCAAGTAACTCTCCATTCAACATGACATTCAACCTCACACCATCTTCCCTTCTCGTACATCTCATAACCTTACTCTTACCCACATTAACTCTCAACTTCCTTCTCTCACACACCTTTCCAAATTCTGTCACTAATCGACCAGGCTTCTCTTCCGCGTCTGCGACCAGTACAGTATCATCCGCAAACAACAACTGATTTACCTCCCATTCATCTTATGTTTTAGATTCTTTAAAAGAAACAATTATTACTAAGATATTTATGCTTTTAGTTTATAAAATAGGCAATATTTCTGTTTTAGAAAGTATGAAAATAAAAGAGTGTGTCATATATGCTATGCAAGAGATGACCTTTAGAAATTGCGCCATGTTTCAAAATTGCTGCGTACGACATACAAAAAGGGTTAGTGGTCGTTGTTTAAAATATATACAGTGCACATAGTTAATCTTAAATTGTACTATATACATATTGTACAGTACAGAATTACAGTAATGTTGCTTATTGTAAATGTAGGCTACGTTTGCGGTGAGTTAAGTTGTCCAAACGAAAACGGGGAAGTTTTACTGTAGTGATGATAATATTTTACAGTAATATACATTACAGTATCAGCGAGTGTTATACTGTACAGTATTTCTAGATAGGAACCACTATACTGATAGAAACCAAGTGAAAACAATATTAGGCAGTATTTAGTGGATTAATTATCCTAGCCCAGGTAATGGCAGTGAGTTGTTATGTCAGGTTAGGAGTTAGCACAGCCTATGGTAACCCATAATTATGATAATTCCATCATTGTGCCTGGCTCTGTAACCTAACCTTTATGAAAAGTGAGGGCCGACTAATATTTCCTCTTGCTGGAATTGTCTCTCCACATACGAAGTCTCGAACGTACCTTTCATCAGCCGGAAGTTAGACCACCTCCATGGAATGTAGTTTGTGTACTGCGATCCCTGAAAGGCGAGCCCTATGAGAGCTGCATCAGGCATCAGATCTTCAACTGACGCTTAAAACGGTCATCCTGCTCGGCCAAGAGAGTTGCATTGCACTGTCTTTCCTACAACATCTCCCAATCAAGGGGATGGGGACAGGTAATGCTCGGTTTTATCCCTGAGTTTGTTGCAAAGGCTCAAAATCCGGCAGTAGCGGATCCTAGATTCGGCCCTTCTGGATTGAGAGTCTCCGTAATGTAACAGATGACTCAGATCAGCTGCTACTATGCCCAGTGAGGGTGCTGAGGTGTTACCTCAAACAAACTTCAGGAGCTCGTCCTTGAGTGAACAAAAGGTTTTCCAGCACGGGGAAAGTTAAGAGGAGAATCGCAAAAATAAGATCTCTGCGTGGATTCGTAAGGTGATAGATCGAGCCTTTAATCCCGTCTCTCCCCTGCAAGTGCAGAAACCAAGAGCTCACGATGTTAAGGGAATAAGTATGTCCCTAGCATTTAAGAAAAACTACTCTGTGTTGTAGGTCCTACAAGAGGACGTGTTGAAGTGTCAGACGATCTTCACCGCCCATTACCTGCAAGATGTAACCCACAGAAATATGGAAATGGTCTCCAACTGTGGCGGCTGTACAACAAATGGTTTAAACACCTCAAGCTGCTTGACTGGAGAAGTAGGAGATGGTTGAGGGCAGGCGTTACTCGGGATTAGGTTTGAGATGAATAATAAGAGTGACTGGCATCTTCTTTCTTCATCATTTCCTCTCTTGGGGCACAGCACCTGCTGTATGCTGCAAGCTGGCCTCCACTGTCTGCAGGTGATAACCATTTTCCTTGTGCAACCTGATATATGTTCATATATTTACTACATCCCCATTTCCCCTAGCATGGTGGGAATCGGGCTTTGTCCATTGGTCTGTTCAAGGAAGTCCTAGGACTCCAAGAATTCTTATGTAGACAAGTCACATTGCATAGTTATCACACAATCACACGGGTTGCTCAATTATTATTATTACTTGCTAGGCTACAACCCTTGCTGGAAAAGCAGAATGCTATAAGCCCAGAGGCCCCAACAGGGAAAATAGCCCAGTGAGGAAAGGAAAGAAGGAAAAATAAAATATTTAAGAAGAGTAACAACATTAAAATAAATATTTCCTATATAAACTATAAAAACTTTAACAAAAGAGGAAGAAAAATCAGATAGAATAATGTGCCTTAGTGTACCCTCAAGCAAGAGAACTCTAACCCAAGACAGTGGAAGACCATGGTACAAAGGCTCTGGCACTCCCAAGACTAGAGAACAATGGTTTGATTTTGGAGTATCCTTCTCCTAGAAGAGCTGCTTACCATAGGTAAAGAGTCTCTTCTACCCTTACCAAGATGAAAGTACAGTAGCCACTGAACAAATACAGTGCAGTAATTGACCCCTTGAGCGAAGAAGAATTGTTTAGTAATCTCAGTGTTGTCAGGTGTATGAAGACAGAGGAGAATCTGTAAAGAATAGACCAGACTATTCGTCGTATGTGTAGGCAAAGAGAAAGAACCGTAACCAGAGAGAAGGATCCAATGTAGTACTATCTGGCCAGTCAAAGGACCCCATAACTCTCTGGCGGTAGTATTTCAACAGGCGGCTGGTGCCCCGGCCAACCTACTACCAAGTTGGTAACTAGTGCGTATGCACTGAAGTTTTGTGAGGTGTCAGGGTGAGTCCTCTATAAACCCCGCTTCAAAAACCAACAAGTTGATTAGGACTTTCACCCACCTAAGGGTAAGTCTTCCCTATTAAAGTTAGTACAGTATTTAGTGACAGAACAAATGACAAATTTGAAAGTAATTTTTATTTTTCCTAGAGATACAAACCTTGAGCTCTTTATACTAATTTGTCCTGCTAGCACCTATACCCTTGCAGGTCCTGCCTGCATGGTAGCCGGTAGTACTCCCTACCCACCCAACCCCGCTAATTAGCGGTGGGGTAGTTATACCTTGCTAAAAGTCTTACGGATAGTCTTCAAGCTTTGCCCTAAAGTATATTCCCTATAAAGAGCTCGGGGTTTGTACTGTTAGGAAAAATACAAATTACTTTTAAATTTGTCATATTTCCTTTCGCTTCAATAAAAATGTGCTCTTAACAAAGGAATAAAGTCCTGTAGAGGTAAGTGATAAGGAGCCTAGGTAGTATTGTTAGGTAGAATAGTCTTCAGTTTTCTCCTTCAATCAGGGGTGATCACACTAGTGCTAAAGACACACTTACATTATTTACATACTGTATTTTAAGATTTCTTCCCCTGGTTTAGTGAGCCATTATTGCCTGGAATGTCCCTCTTAATGAAAAAAAGGCCTGATGAAGTCATTGGGCTTCAGCACGGCATATCATTTCCATGCTGAAGCTTTGTGACGGGCAAGAGGGCTCTCAAACTGGTGAATAATTTTTTTTCCTCATTTTGACCAAATTTCTCTTATCATATTTCTATTACATATTAAACTCTCTTAACCATTTCACAGTAGGTTTTTTTTAGTGGACACCGTATCTGGGGTTGGATTTTTTTTTCAAAACCAATTGTGGGAGCTGTGGTGGTCCTACGAACTACCCGATAATCCTTGGACCACAGGAGTGTCAGTATTCTCGTACTGGTATGTGGAGCTATTCTCGCGCTGAAATTTGGCCTTCGGATTCCAGGGGTGAGCCGGTTCCATATTGATTGGACTCTCGGCATTCTGTCTATTTTGCCTGCCACTGTGATTAAAGTGGGGATGATTGTAGTCTTAAAATGCCCTTAGTCCCATGGAGTAGGTTTGGCATTCACTTGAGCCACTCTAATCATAGTGGTACCATCCCATTCAGTAGGGTAGGGAGTGGACAATTGGGAAGCAGCTCTCGCAGGTGTCATTAATTGAGAAATTAATTCCATGAAAGGCTAACATTTTTTCCCTTTAAATTGTTTTTTTCATTTTTATTATTCCCTCTCCTCCCCCTGTAAAGATAATGAGTAAATTTAGCGTTCCCCATACCATACCCTGTACCTCTGAATCAAATGGCGAAACTCAGACAATGTTTATGACCTCTGCTTTTTTAGATAATGTAAATTCTGTTGATAACCCCAGTAATAAAAGCAATTCCTCCAACAATATTTCTTTGTCTAGTGTTATTACAGTGGAACTTTTTGTTTCCTCTTCTGCAGGACACCAAAGGGTTAGATGCTAGAGGAGGACACATTCACTCCAGTACAAACCTTTGAGAGATATACTGCGGAAAATTGTAATGCCCTGAACCTGAAAAAATTATACAACTCTAGTTGGAAAAGCGGGATGCTATAAGCCCAAGGGCTCCAAGAGGGAAAATAGCTCAGTGAGGAAAGGAAATAAGAAAAAAACTACAAGAGGAGTTTAAGAACAATAACAACATTAAAATAAATCTTTCATATATAAACAATAAAAACTTGAAAATAAGAGGATAAAAACTTGAAAATAACAAGAGTAAGAGAAACAAGATAGAATAGTGTGCCTGTGTGTACCCTAAAGCAAGAAGTCTCTAACCCAAGACAGTGGAAGACCATGGTACAGAGGCTATGACACTACCCAAGACGTGAGAACAATGGTTTGATTTTGGAGTGTCCTCCTAGAAGAGCTGCTTACCATAGCTAGTCTCTTCTACCCTTACCAAGATGAAAGTAGCCACTGAGCAATTACAGTGCAGTAGTTTACCTCTTGAGAGAAGAAGAATTGTTTGGTAATTTCAGTGTTGTCAAGTGTATGAGGAAAGAGGAGAATATGTAAAGAATAGGCCAGACTATTCTGTGTATGTGTCGGCAAAGATGAAACAAGCCATAACGAGAGAGAGGGATCCAATGTAGTACTGACTGGCCAGTCAAAGGACCCAATAACTCTAGGGGTAGTATCTCAACGGGTGGCTGGTGCCTTGTTTTCACAGGCTGAAGTGATACCAAATAGTGTGAGTGTATGTATGTCAATTAATTTGAATTATATAGTGCTGAATGGTCTTTGATGCTCTGATGCTTGGCTTGAAGCCTAAATTTTATAATCCTATCCTATCCTTTGGGGGTAAAAATTAAAACAGAGTTCTATATCGCGTAGGTATTTCTTGCAATATGAATTATGAAATGTACAACCTTTTGAAACCTTTTGAGAAAATTGAAAGAATTGTTAAAACTTTAAAATGACAAAGAAAAGTTTTAGAATTATATCACTTTTGCCAATTCTTTGAATGCTAAAATGGATTTCATAAAAATTAAGAATAAAGATGTCAACCTACAATTTTTTTTTTAAATTCTGAATTTGACTTTGTGCCCAAGGACACTGGTCCCCAAGGGGAGGAAAAATAATTTATACCAAGAATCATTGCCAAGCCAGTCTGGCATGTCGCTTCCTACTGGGAATGGCATAATAATATAATCAGGGGCTATGAGTATCTGTAGAAAAAAAGTAGGTACAATTCCTCAAGGTAATTTGAAAAGATATGGTCATGGTTTGCTAATTATAACTGGCAATGAAACAAGCAGTGCTGCTTACTAATTTTGCATCCTTCCTATCTGATATTGAAAAGGTGTCTCCACATCTCACTTTTAATCAAGCTAAGGAAATAGTTTATTGCAGAGATCTGTTTGAATTTTCAGAAGAGGACATTGAAGAGGTGTCTTTCAAATGTTTATCAAGTTAAAAATCTAAAAGGAACTGATAAAGCAATCTTAAGATAGCATTCACCTCACCGTATCTGGCAGGTTATATAAAGAGTCGTCATTTAATAAATGTTGTTAAAAAATTACATCCCCGTCCTGTCCAATGTTATAAATGTTATAATTCTGGGCACATCAATATTGAATGCACTAATGGCCAAAGATGTTTCAAGTGTTCCAAGTCCCACTGATTTCATTGGAGATTGTAATGAAGATAGTTTTTTTTTTATTGTGAAGGAGCTTACTCTCCAAATTCTTGTCAGTGCAAATAATAAACACGACCTTTGGTGCACCAAGGGAAAAAGTTACGGGGGATAATAATGTCCAAGGACAGACTTACTCAAGCATTTTGTGTAATCCATATGATTTTACTTTTGGTTTTAATACTGCCATTACTTCCACAAGTCCTAACTTACTAAATAATGATCAATCTACCTTCACTGCCTCAAATTACTCAAAACATTTCAGCTATAGCACCTCTGCCATTACTCCTGAAGTTCAACTAGACCCACGTGTCCCATTACTGTAAATGAAAATAATTAAAATACAGGACTCGGATTTCTTTACATAACATGTTTGACATACTAGCCACTTCTAATACTGCCAGGGATACAAAGGATTCTTGTGATGTAGAGATGATTAATTATGTACCCTTAGAATCAAAATCTGATAGAAAAAAATGGGTACTAGAAAATAGAAACCCTCCAACATCAAATAACAGCAAACAATGAAGAATGTGTGAATGAGCCTGAAGAGATTTCTTCTAAATTTACTCAAAAGGAAGTTCTGACACAAATACAAACACTTCCCTATTTATAGGGATATACTTTTGGCGAAGCTGAAGGATGAGCCATGATAATTTTAGAAAAGAATAACCACCCCAAACCGCTAGTTAGTGGGATGGGGTGGGGATTGCCGACTACCCCGCTCACTCGCACACCTGGGCTGAGCACCCCCTTGGCTTTCTGGCTTGTTAGAGGACAGTCAAACTGACGTTCTCTTCCACAAAGACTTGCTATTCAATAATACTGTTATTCTATTTCTTTCAGAAAAGTGCTTGGTTTTCTCCTTGAAAGGCACATACGTACCTGTCCTGGTCCCGAAGGCCGCTCTTATGGTCCTTCATGTCTGCCGTAGAGACAGACTCCCCCTTACTGTGTCCGGCTTGCTGGGGCTGCCGGTGTCAACGGAACGACACCTGTAGTGAGTGTAGAGAGTGGTCTGCCTCCCAGAGGGAGAGGTTTGGGAGAAGGAAAAACAAGAAGGTTAAGCGCGATTCTTCGCCTTCAGGGTCATCCTTGAAGTCGAAGAAATCATGGTCTTCTTCGACCCCCAACCTCTTCACGAACCTGCTCCTCAGTCGGTCCTCTCTGGCGAATGGCTGAATAGCAGCGCAGCCCTATTTACTCGAGGACAACCTTGTAGGTCAATGGATGGCACTGATTCTCCTAGCGAGTCGGACCCGCCCCTTCTTCCAGCGAGCGCCTGTTATCTTTTTGGCCATCACTTGGCGTTGATGTCCCTCCTTCTAAGGACATTCTCTTTGGACTCCTTTATTTGGGGGCAGAGCTGCAGGCTCTCTCTTACTTCTTCGGAAGTTGATCCCTCCCTTGTGGGCGCAGGTGCTGCTGCCCGTCGGATGGACTTCTGGTCCCCGTGACCTACACCGAAGATGTTGCAATTCTACCGGAGGCGGTCTAAGAGCAAAGTCTGAGGCAAGTTCCCCCTCCTGTGGAACATCGAGAGAACCGATTGTGTTCAGTGGTCTCCTTACGCCTATGATTCTCCCCCAAGGGCGGAGGCAGAGCTTAATCCTAGGCAACGTTCACCTTTTGGGAAAACAAACCTCTCCTGGGAGAGGAAGCTTCTGCAGCAGTCACCCCCTCCAGAGGTTTCTGCTAGATATTCCCCTTTCGGGGGGAGTTCTTGATCCCTCGTCACCCCGGACGTGCTCCTCCCCAAGCGATAAGGACACGTCTTTTTGAATCTTCGGGTTCAGGTGACGATGTTCCTTAGGATTCTTGTGACGGTCTCACTTCGGGCTTGCGTGACCCCAAGCCTCGGGACTCCCGTTACGTTGAATCTTTGGGCTCTCGTAACCCTGGACCTTTGAGTCCTCGTCTTGCTAAGCCTTTGGGCTCTGGTTATGTTGAGACTTTGGGTTCTCGTAACCTGGGACCTTCAGGTCCTCATCATGCTAAGCCTTCAGGTTCTTGTGACCCGGAACCTTTGGGTTCCTGTCACGTAGAACCCCTAGGCTGTCATGACTTGCGTTACGTTGAGCCTTCGGGCTCTTGTGACCCCCATTACGTTGAATCTTTGGGCTCTCGTTGCCCGTAGTCTTTGGACTCTCATTGTGCTGAGCCCTCCGGCTCTCTGCTCTCGTAACCCTTGTTACGCTGAGCCCTCTGGCTCTCGTGACCTGCATCGTGCTGAGCCTTCAGGCTCTTGTGACACACGTTACGCTGAGCACCCGGGCTCTCATGACCCTTGTTACATTGAGCCTTACGGTTCTTGTAACCTGGAGTTTTCGGACTCTTGTCGCACAGAGCCTCCAGGCTCTTGTGACCCTCGTCACGCTGAGCCTTCGGGCTCTCATGATTGGAGTTACACTGAGCTTGCAGGCTTTCATGACGCTGGTTATGCTGAGCCTCCGTGCTCTCGTAACCCTCGGGAACCTTCAGGTTCTTGTCGCGAGGACTCTGTGGGCTCGTGCAACCCGGGTCTTGATAGTTACTACTATTTTTTGAGATTTGGTGACCTAGAATCTGCAGGTTCTTGTCGCGCTGAACCACAGGCTTCGCGAGTCCCAGAATTTTCAAGCTCTACCATTGACAGCACCTCGGGGTTTCGTCATCCAGCCCTTGCTTGGTTTCTAGCTGCGTCGCACGGCAGAACAGCATCGCACAATGTAGTAGCGTCGCTTGACGGAGCAACGTATCGCGAATTACCACCCTCGTGAGACCTGCTCCGTCACCTTCCTTCTTGTCGCGTAGCGCCAATCAGTTCGGTCTTGCCAACTGCTCAGACGAGGTTCCGTCGCCTTTCCTGGTTGCAGTAGAGGGTATGCCTGCTCAGGGAAATCTTCTTGAGAGGTGAGATTTCCATCAGTCTCCCGGGCCTCCACCTACCCCGAAACATCCTTCGCCACCTTGCTGTTCTCTCCCCTCATCATTTGCCCTCGCAGGGCAAAAGATTAGAAGAAGACAGTACCAATCCTGCCTGCAGGAAAGAAGTTTAGGAAATCTTCCCAGGCTCCTAAACCCAGGGCTCTGTGCCGTCCGAACGATCACCCTCCCAGTTCATCAGGGGGTAGAGACCCCGATGAATTGGGAGGCCGTGTCGGGGGTCAATGGAAACCCTCCTTTTGTCAGGCTTCAGTGTGATCAAGCTCTGTCCCACCAGGTGGTGATCCTTTGGGCTAACACCATCCTGAAGAGGAGGGGCTCGATCATTGGCAGGTTTCATCAATAGCTCTCGCAGGCCGAAGTGTCTAGGCTGAAAAACTCCTCCTTTGGGGGGAGTTCTCTCTTCGAGCCAGAGGATGAAGAGTGAGTGGCGGAGAAGTGGAGGAAGTCCAATCATGACTCCCTCATCCAAAAGGCCTTAACATCAAGGCCTTACCAACCTTCGCACACAAGAAGCAGCCAGCTTCTAAACTGCCGACAGGTATGGCTAGGGCCCAAGGGTGTCTAAGAAGTCCTTTCAAGGCAAAAAGACCTTATGAGGAGGGAAGGGAAATAAGAAATCTGGCTTAGGCTAATCCCGCTAGGACGAGCAATCCTATACGTCCACCCATGGGGGGATGTCAGCAAAGCCGCTGGTTAAGGTGGTGGTACCATGGGGCCGAACCCTGGACGGTCGAAGTGATCCGTTCAGGGTATCGTATCCCGTCTACGCTATCTCGTCCTCCACTCTCAGGTCCCAGGAAACTCCTATGCAAAGGGATCCGCAAAGGAGTTAGCCCTCCAGGCAGAAGTCCAGACCATATTGGAGAATGGTGCTCTCCAAGAGGTCCTTGATGGGTCCCCAGGCTTTTACAGTCGACTTTTTATTGTAAGAAAGGCTTCTGGAAGCTGGAGACCTGTTATCGACCTCTCAGCCTTGGACAGGTTTGTCAGTCAAACCTCGTTCAAGATGGAGACAGCCGACACGGTCAGACATGCAATAAAACTGCTGAATCTCAGGGACACATACTTCCATTTCCCAGTCCATCCCTCTTCCAGGAAGTATCTAAGATCATGATAAACCAGAAGCAATACCAGTTCAAGGTTCTGGATTTCCTTCTTTCCACAGCACCCCAAGTGTTCACGAGTGTTTGCCCTTGTTTCATCATGGGCTCCCAGAATCGGCATCCATCTCCTAAGATATCTGGACGACTGGCTGATTCTAGCAGACTCAACGGCGACCCTTCTTCGCCACCGAGAAGAGCTTCTCAGGTTTTGCCAAGACCCGGGGATCATGGTAAATGCTGAAAAGTCTCAACTGCTCCCCTCTCAAAGACTGGTATACCTTGGCATGTTAATAAACACAGAGCTTTACCATCAGGCGAAAGAATTCAGAGGCTGAGGAAGGTAGTATAGCCCTTACTCAGGCGAGAACAGCTCCCAGCCCAGAGCTAGCTACGTCTGCTCGACCATCTATCTTCTCTAGCCCATCTAGTTCCCAACGGATGCCTCAGGATGAGAACCCTCCAGTGACGTCTCATATCCCATTGGAATCACGCCACCGATTCCAGGGATCTCCTAGACCACATATGACAAGAGGTACAGATGGACCTTAGATGGTGGCTAGCAAATAGGACCCTATGCAAAGGGGTCGATCTTCTAAATTAGTCCCTCCCCTGAAATTAATGCTCTTTTCAGATGTATCAAAAGAAGGGTGGGGGCCCACATGCTGCACCACACCATCTCCGGCTGGTGGTGTGAATCAGAAAGGTATAAGTATTTAAATCTCTTGAGATAAGGGCAGTTTTCCTCACCCTCCAACAGTTCTACCAGTTCCTGGCAGGGCATTCCATGGTGTTGATGAGCGACAATACCACGGTAGTAGCTTAATTAAATAAGCAAAGCGGTACCTTTCCGCAGCACCTGTGCGATCTAGCAGTAGAGATACTCAGATAGGTAGAATATAACTCGGTGACCCTATCTGCTCGCTTCATTCCAAAAGACCTTGGTGCCCAATTATTGATCCAATTAGATCAGTGAGCACTTTCTCTTTTCATTTTGGTTATTTCTTTTATTCTCCCATCTCTTGCTTTTGGGCTTGAACTAGTAGATGACTTTGGCTTGTTTGATTATACTTTGGCTGCTTTTTTGGATTTGGCACAGTGTGGGATGGATGGCATTCCATCTCAACCTGTACCAATTTAGATGCCATCACCCTCTGGCAGACCCCATTGGGTGCAGATCAAGTCTGTTAAGAGTCAGGCTCCAGTGATCCGGTTTTAAATCACCCATATTTTTGGGCTCAGGCCATGTCGTCCTGATGGAAGGGTTCCTTTAGGGATATTTGCTACAGTGATACTCCCAGAGAATTAAACCGAAGGTCTCCAGGATTCTAACTCCTGGCGCGAGTATCCAATAAAGGATATCGCATAATATCAGGGGACGTATTCTAGATACGACACATGGCAATCTCCACCCCGAATAGATTTAACTCTTCGATGTAAGGGGGAAGAGTGGCAAAGAAAGGGGTGCCGTTCTAGGTACCCGCTAGACCTCCTTCCACACTACTACCACCGTGACACCATTCCTTTTCTAGTAGCCTGCTAAGCATGTTGTGCTCCCCATTAGCCTGGTGTTTTGTTACTAATTTTTGGAATATCATCGTGCAATCTCCAGCATCTTCATCTTCTGGAAAGTTGAATATTAATTATTTCCTGTGTATAATTTCAGTCTCCCTTTTCACAGTTAAATTTCAATAATTTAAGTGTGTTTGGGTGAGCGTTGCCGAGACCAGAGGCAGCCATTTTACGACTGCTGTCGCCCGTTACATTCACATTTTATTTAGTCAGTAGGGCGACATTTCCCAGTTTTAAGCTATAATGTTAGCCAGTTAGGCAAATTATACAAGCTGTGTTATTGCATACTTGAAAATTATTCCTCTTCCTATTATGCGGCTTTACTTATCGTATGCGGTGGGAACCCTGGTGGTACCAACTACCTTGGCCGGGGCTCCTACCGGAGCTAGGCTACTCTTGCTCATATATCCTCACCCTATCGTTCCTCTCGATTCGTATGAGAGTTTACATTCTCTAGAATCTATAGACAAGTTACAATATTCATTCTCTCAGAGAGAAGAGGCTAAACCCTTCCTCCTTCCCCGAGTGTTGCCGCCGTTATATGCGGCAGCCACTGTCTCTCTTCATCGCCGTCAAGTAGAACAAAGTTCTTGCTGCCTCCGGCTTTGATTTAGATAGTGACTTACTCAGGGTGCCCTGTTCTTGCCGTCGACGATGTCAGCACAGGAAGCTATGCTTCCTCAGTTCATTGTTTGAGGGAGGCGGCATACCTTCCGCCACCTCTGATATCAATGAACTATAAAACCCTAAACCCTTCCCCCTCTTACCTTTAGTGACGTCATGCCTTCACAAGATTCTTTCACCGGTATCCTGACAGCCATCCCGGCTTGCTAGGGTGACTGCGTTACCGGCTGGTACCCTGCCGGTAGCAGTTAGTTCAGCCGTCTCTGCCACCTTCCCCCTTACTTCTTTCCTTCACAGGAAGTGAATATTATTGGGGGGAAGATTGAGACGGCTCCTGACGGCTGCCGGTGGGAAACTTAACATACTTTGGAAAGTTCTCAGCTCTCCCTTCAGCTGCCATCCACATTCATTGCTGCCGACTTCATTGCCGGCGACAGGCCTTTTGTGGATGGGTGGAAGCCAGAATCTGATAGATTCTTTTCCCTTCCATTGGAACTTTCATTCCAGCAAGGAGACAGTAGGCGGCCTGATAGCCCTCCTACACTTTCAACTGTTATGTTTATTCATAATAGTAGGAAACTCTCCTTCCTTAATCTTTCTTTTCCCTATAAGTTAGTACCGCCAGGTACTAACCTAACACGGCAATGCCGCCGTAAAACTACTGTATACAGCTATACAGTAGTACACATGTCTTCTAACATACTCTGTGTTTCCTATCGCAGACAATTGTTGGGACCACGATATTTTGTTGAGGTTAAATACTCCCTCAACACTTAAAATACCCGATCGGTATTAATATACTGTATACTACAGGTGGATAATGTTTGTATAAGACATTTACTATCAGTAACTCTAGTTCCTAGAGTTTCTCTACCTTGTATCCTCCCTATCAGGGAAACTGAATATTAATACTGACGGAGGTCACAGCAATGGCCTGGGAGAGGAAACACAGATATGTGTCTTTTTCTACTTCCTTTCAAGCTTATTACCCTAAGTTACCATAAACAATAGTGATTACTATTGTTATTAAAAAACTGTATGCTTTTATATCACTGATATAAAAAACATAGAATACACATTTGGCCTTTTCCTTTACAGGAGGAGCCTAGGGAGAAGTGTGCAGCATTGTTCTGCAACCATAAGGGGAAAGACTTTTGTGTTCACACGAAGTGCAGGACTCATGCCCCCTGCTGCATCGTGTCAGGAGTCCTAAGTTATTGGGACCCGAAGGGTTACCCCACCTGCTCAACCCTGCTGGCCAACGGCTTCGGCGAAGCCCCCCTATTTACCATAGAGACTAGGGATACAGCGAGGGAGACCCTTCGCAAATGGGTAAGAGGGTTCCAGAAGAACTCTCCAGGACTGTACTTACCCAATGACTCCCTAAGGTGCCTACTGTTCCCCAAGGCTCTGCCAAGTGCAGTGGTGCCCCAGGAACAGCTCCGGTCCCCCTTCATACAACTGAAGATCGACTCGGACATTAATAAGGCACTGGAAGGCATGGACATCCACCAAGAGAGGATGTCAGAAGTGTCCAAAGACACCGAACAGGACCTACTGCAAGGTGGCCCTGAAGAAAACATGGACCCTCCACGAGCGGAGGAAGAAGGATCCGTGTCAACGGCAACGGAAGACCCTCAATTTGTCGTGACGGCATACCAACCTCTGCCGTCAACATCCTCGGCCCCAACTCCACAACCAGTTGCCCAGGTCAACACAAATGAAGAGATTCTAACATCTCTTCAACATATGATGGAATTGTTCCAACGTGAACAAGAGACAATGCGGGAATCGCTCAAGCAGCAGCAAAAACTGTTGCAGAAGAGGATGGACCACTCCGGATCCACCAAGGGCACTGGTAAGAAGCCTCTTAGAGTGTCGGATATCCTTCACTGCTCCGAAACAAATCCCTGGAGGTATGCGAAGCATATGCCTATGATGAATGGGGAACTGTTCGTCTCTGAGAAGTTGGGGGCCAGGCAGATTGAAGACCTTGAGTTCTGGCCTAACTTTTCGACCTATCCAGAGTGCTATGTGAGACTGCGGGATGAAAATGCAGCCCGAGAGGAAACAGTCCCCAAAGAGGTCATTATTTTCGAACATGAGAAGGCGCAAGCCATCCTCCTGAAGGCCTTGAAGGGATCCGGGTACACCAACTCAAAGTCTCAGCACTGAGCAAGAAACACCCCACCTTTCTTGCCCCTTCCTCCATCTCTTTCCCATCTTCGGAGAAAGCACTAGACTTTGCCGTCAAGGCAATCGAGGAGGGAAAACTCTGCCCAACCCTAGAGGAATGCAAGCCATTCTCTCCAGCACTGCCTACCTGCGAGGAGAAGTGGAAGGATGTCCACCTAACCTTCTCCATCTCTAAGTTGGACCCAGAGATAGCAGGCCAACAGTTTAATGAGAAACTTCCCAAGTTGCCAGACCATCTTCTGAGGAAGGGACAGGAGTCGAAGGAGAGACTTGCGACTTCCCTCTCTCATCAGAACTGTCTGGAAATGAGTGCAGGTCAACATAGTGCCCCAGAAATGTTCATCTTCTTGGCTAAGTCTCACATGGGTACCCTTGTGAAGGACTTATACGCTTTCCTCAGAGCGAGGAGAGCCTGTAGAGAGTTCGTATTGGCCTCAGCAACCATCAGACACGAACCAAGGAAGCTCATTACCTCGAGCATCTGAGGTAAAGACCTTTTCCCACAGGAACTGGTCCAAGAGATCATTGCCAGAGCAGCCACGGAGAACAGGAACCTTCTCCAAAAGTGGGGCATGACCTCAAAAAGGAAATCTTCCTCGGAGAGAGGTCCCCAGCCCAAGAACAAAGAGGCAAGGAGACCATGTAGATCTGCACAACTCCCAGCCATGACTATGACCACGATGCCTCAGACCACCTTCCAGATGGTCCCTCAACAACTGGTAGTCCAGTCACCAGTCTTTAACCCTACCTTTGAGAGGCAGTCGACTTCCTTTCGCCCAAGTCAGAAAGGAAAAAGCCCTAAGAGAAGTTCTCCAGGAGGTAACTTCTCTCGGGGCCGAGGAGGACGTGGTCGTGGAAACAAATCTGTAGGACCCCCCAAGCAATGAGGGGTTCCAGGTAGGGGGCAGACTGCATCACTTTCAGGATCGCTAGACCTTCAATCCCCGGGCCCACAGCCTAATCACGAATTGACTCCGGTGGAAATGGAGCAGAACTCCACCCCGTTTTCCAGAATTCTTCCAACACTCCACCCCCTTGTTGGAAGAATATACCTCAGAACTCTTGAACAAGAAGGTAATAAAGAAAGCGAGGTCCATCAAGTTCCAGGGAAGGCTGTTTTGTGTTCCCAAGAAAGACTCAGAAAAACTCAGAGTCATTCTAGACTTAACTCCACTCAACAAGTTCATCGAGAACAAGTAGTTCCGGATGCTTACTTTGCAACCCATAAGGACCCTTCTGCCAAAAGGGGTGTACACGGTCTCAATAGACCTAGCAGATGCTTACTGGCATCTTGCCCCTTCTCCTCCTACCTAGGATTCAAACTACAGAAGAAGTTCGTCTTCAGAGCAATGCCCTTCGGACTGAACACAGCCCCAAGGATATTCACGAAGCTAGCAGACACAATCGTCCAACAGCTACACACCGAAGGAGTTCAAGTGGTAGCATATCTAGACGATTGGTTGGTATGGGCAGCATCCAAGACTACTTGTCTGCAAGCAGCCAACAAAGTGATCCAGTTTTTGGAACACCTGGGCTTTAAGATCAATCGCAAGAAGTCTCGTCTCTCTCCAGCTCAACAGTTCCAGTGGCTAGGAATCCAATGGAACTAAAAGTCACACCACCTCTCCATTCCATCCAAGAAGAGGAGAGAAATAGCGGGATCTGTCAGGAGACTAATCCGTCACAAGAGGATTTCAAGATGCCAACAGGAAAGAGTTCTTGGCTCTCTCCAGTTTGCAGCAGTGACAGACCCTGTGCTAAAGGCACGTCTGAAAGATGCGTCAGGAGTCTGGAGGAAATACGCACCAGTCGCTCGAAGAGATCAACTAAGGTTGATCCCAACCTTGTTGCGCACGAAGTTAAGGCCGTGGTCAACAGCCAAGAGCCTAGCACGGACAATTCCCCTGCAACCACCACAATTCCCCTGCAACCACCACAACCTTCAGTAGTGATACACACGGATGCCTCCTTAGAAGGATGGGGAGGCCATTCTCAAGACAAAAAAGTGCAAGGGAATTAGTCGCACCAGTTCAAAACTTTTCATGTCAACATTTTAGAAGCTATAGCAGTTTTCCTGACGTTGAAGAGACTATCTCCTCGCAAATCAATCCATATCAGATTGGTCCTGGACAACGAAGTGATAGTAAAGTGTCTAAATCAACAAGGCTCGAGATCACCCCACATCAACCATGTGATGTTAGCCATCTTCTACCTGGCAAGGAGGAAGGGATGGCACATATCAGCAGTTCACCTACAAGGATTCCGCAATGTGACGGCGGACGCTCTATCCAGGCGAAAGCCCATAGAGACAGAATGGTCCCTAGACGGACTCATTCTTCTTCATCTCGGAAAAAGTCCCAGAACTGAAGATAGACCTCTTCGCAACGAGTGACAACAAGAAACTTTCTCGTTACGTAGCCCCTAACATGGACCCTCAGCAGAAGTGATGGATGCCATGTCCCTCGACTGGAACAGGTGGAATCGTATTTACCTGTTTCCACCAACAAATCTCCTGGTAAGAGTCCTCGACAAGTTAAGATCCTTCAGAGCGACAGCAGCAGTAGTAGCCCCCAAGTGGCCCAAAAGCAATTGGTTCCCTCTAGTCCTAGAGTTGAAACTGAAGCTGTTTCCTCTGCCAAATCCAGTGCTATCTCAACTGGTCCAGAAGTCAACTGTCTATGCTTCATTCTCGAGAACCAACAACCTACATCTCATGATTTTCTCGCCCTAGCAGCGAACAAAAAGTTTGGAATCTCGAAGGATTAAGTTGACTTCATCGAGGAGTACAAGTCATGTTTGACTAGGAGACAATACGAATCGTCATGGAAGAAATGGGTATCCTTTGTGAAAACAAGGAAACCGATAGATATCGATAGATTTCTGTCTTGCATTCTTCATACATCTCCATGAACAAGGCCTGGTCTCTACTACAATTACTTCTTGTAAATCGGCCCTGGCTAGACCACTTCTGTGCGCTTTTGAGGTGGACCTCTCAGGTGAAATCTTTAATAAGATCCTGAAAGCATTCGCTAGACTCAAGCCAGCAGCCCCACCAAAGCCCATGACGTGGTCTTTGGACAAAGCTTTGCACTATGCTTCGAACCTAGACAATGAGGATTGTACTCTAAAGGATTTAACACACAAAGTAATTTTTCTGTTTGCAATAGCCTCAAGGGCTAGAGTTAGTAAAATAGTGGCCTTATCCAGAAACGAAGGCCATATTCATTTCCTAGACTCAGGAGAACTGAACCTTTTTCCTGATCCTGCCTTTCTTGCCAAGAACAAGCTATCCACCAAGAGGTGGGGTCTTTGGAGAATCTGCCCATTGAAGGAAGATGCCGCTCTGTGCCCAGTAGTGTCTTAAGGTCTATCTTCGAAGAACTTTAAACTTCAAGGAAGGACAGCTCTTCAGAGGCGAAACTTCAGGATCAAACCTGTCTTTAAGACAACTGAGAGCGAAGCTCACCTACTTTATTTGCAGAGTGGATCCTGACAGTACACCCGCAGGTCACGATCTGAGGAAAGTTGCTTCTTCGTTGAACTTCTTTCAACTTATGGACTTTGAAAGACTCCGCTCATACACTGGGTGGAGATCATCCAGGGTCTTCTACAAACATTACGCGAAGCAATTACATGAAATAAAACACTTTGTGGTGGCGGAGGGTAGTGTCATTAAACCAGTCGTCTAGTGCTGCAATGAACAGTGGACTGTTTTGGGACTTTACAGTGCATCGGGTGCATGGGTATACCTACTCTCTAGTGCAGATCACAGCTATGATTAACATACTGTTCTATGTAGGTGCATATCTGACCAATACACCAGTGCCGAGTGAACGTTTGCGTCACAGTGTTTATGCATTTCCGTGCATCTGACCATGTCAGATAGATTTGGTCTCACATCTCCATTGAGTGGCGTTATTCCGATAATGTATTTATATATTTTTTCTACACGAGAAAATATGGACTTTGATGTGTTGTAATGCTGGATCAGATTCATACTTTGTTGTAACATTTGATAAATTAGTTGCATAATAAAATACTTAAAACGTATTCGCATCTTATTACTGCTCCCTCAGTTATAGACTAATAAAATACGCTAGAAATTTATTCAATCCCGTTATAGGGCTTTTATCTTGAAATCACAATAATGATTTTTGAAGGATTGAAACTTACATTCTCAGTGTAAGTAAAAAAGGTAAGCTTCATAGTTTTCCCTTTTGTTCCAACGGAAATACAAACCTTGAATCCTTATTGTCAAAATCGACATTTTCATGCTGGGGGCAGAAAGCACTAAATAAGCTCCAGGCTTAGTTTTTGATGCATAAGTTAAAACTAGAAGGACCTTTAATTGAATAGTTTTCTTTTTAGAGAAAGTGGCATTTTACTTTTGATAATCTCTTTGTTTTCCATAGTCTCATATCTACGGGAAACACTGTCTGTCCTATCCTAAGTACACACACACACACACACACACACACACACACACACACGCATATATATATATATATATATATATATATATATATATATATATATATATATATATATATATATATATATATACATATATACATATAGTGTATGTGTGTATTGATAGAATGCTGTAGATGTATATCCTGTTTTATCAAGAAACAAGCCAGAAGTATCACATATCGAATAATGATAAATTTATCTGTTAATATCAGGTAAGGTGCCAACTATTTGAAGGGAGATAAGGAAGGCTCTCATATCATATCCTGCTAGAGTATCTAACTGAGCTAATGATAAGAGAAATTGCAATTTCATATATAGGTCTAGTAGACCAGATAAGGAAATTTACTCAAGGTGAAAGGCACATACACAAACCCACGGCTAATAGTAATTACATGACAAGTCTCTAGTATACTTCCATCAGGATGACATGGCCTGAGCCCAAAAAAACGGATTTTGATCAAAGTGAAAAATCTATTTTTGGGTGAGAGGGCCATGTCGTCCTGATGGACCCACCCTTTTGCTGACCCCTCCCAAAATTACTTTATCTGTAGCCATTTCTGCTTAACGACAAGAAAAGGAATGGCGTCGCGGTAGTAGTAGGGCAGGAGGTCCACTCTTTTTTGCCACTCTTCCTCCTTACATCGAAGAGTTCAATCTATTCGCGGTGAAGATTGCCATGTGTCGTATCTAGAATACGTCCCGATATCATGTGATATCCTTTATTGGATACTTGCGCCAGGAGTTAGAATCCTGGAGACCTTCAGTTTAATTCTCTGGGAGTATCACTGTGGCAAATATCCCTTAGATGGCTACCTAAAGGAACCCTTCCATCAGGACGACCTGGCCCTCTCACCCAAAAATAGATCTTTCCCCTTGATCAAAATCCGTTTTGCGGGTATTGGGTGATGCCAGGCATTGGAGTCGCTGGTGAGAGGGGCTAACTACTCCCACTGACCAGTGTACGCCCATCTAAAGAGAGGCAGCCCTCTCTAATAGAGGACTGGTCCCCGCTGAAGCCTCTTCTCCTGTTGGGCCACATGAGATAGGAGGACTGACATCCTCCGATAAGAGGTGGATAACCCGGCTTGCTTGCTTCCGTAAAAACCAATCCCTTCTGTTAACAACCTGGGAAATACAAACATGGACCTCGGTACAGACAGCTCCAACTCGTATTCTAATATTGTAACATTAGAACCTTATTCATGTTATGTAAAGAATGATAAGAAAACACTAGAGAAGAAAAGAGATAGGGAGAAATGATGACAGTACAGAAAAATATAGAAAAGTAGAAGTATTACTTGGTCACTATGAAGCACAGTCAAACCTCTAACTACGAAAGAATCGGCTTACAAAATTTTCACTTTACGAAAGGAGATGGGAAGAATTTTACGATTCGGATCACGAAAGAGGTTTCGGACAACGAAAGGGGGTACGGAGCGGGAGCCCGACCGTATCCGAGACGGATTTTAAAATTCGCGTGCCTCCAGCCCGTAAACTCGCAACCATCCTCCGCCTTTCCCACTGGTTTCCTCCCTACTCGGATGCTAGTTACCACCATGAGATCCTGCTCTCCTATTGGTCGGCATCTACTGTACTGTATCCCATCATGCATCTACGCATTGGCGTTCCTATGTCTTTTCCTTCCGGCAGCGGTATCGTACGCATTGACTTATTGTTTGTGATTTTGCTTTCATAACAATTTTACAGTACGTACTGTTATCGTGTGTGGTACTTACAATACATTATTAGCCATGGGTCCCAAAAAAGTTACTGATGTCAAAGGGAAGAAGAGGATAATGCTTTCCATGGAGATGAAGAGGGAAATAATAAAGAAATACGAGGCTGGCATACTGTTAAGTATGCTCGCGAAGCAATATGGCGGAAATACGTCTTCGATAGGAACGATCCTGAAGCAGAAGGAAGCTATCAAAGCAGCAACACCTTCTAAGGGCATGACTGTTTTCTCCAGCAAGAGGAGCCACGTCCACGATGAGATGGAGAGACTGCTGCTTATCTGGATAAAGGACAAAGAAATGGCTGGAGACGCTATCACCGAAGCGATAATCTGCCAGAAAGCCAGCACCATTTTCGTTGATCTCGTGCTTGCTCAGGCCGGAGCCGACGCAGGCGAAGGAACATAGAAGCAAGAACCCCCAGAGTTCAAGGCTTTTCGTGGGTGGTTTGAAAAATTTAAGAGACGCTCAGGCATTCATTCAGTGGTGCGTCATGGGGAGGCTGCAAGCTCGGACACGAAAGCGGCCGAAGCCTTTGTTAAGACGTTCGATGAGTTGACTGTCCTGGAAGGCTGCAGTCCCCAGCAAGTCTTCAATTGCGACGAGACTGGGCTTTTTTGGAAAAAAATGCCTCGTCAAACGTATATCACGGCAGAAGAAAAGAGGCTACCTGGGCATAAGCCTATGAAGGACTGGCTTACCCTTGCACTCTGTGCAAATTCCAGTGGGGATTGCAAGGTGGAACCCCTATTGGTGTATCACTCCAATACTCCTCGAGCCTTCAAGATCCACAAAGTCACTAAGGAACATCTAAACGTGTTGTGGAGGGCAAATGGAAAAGCCTGGGTAACAAGACAATTGTTTATCAAGTGGATAAATATTTGTTGTGGCCCGAATGTGAAAAGTATTTGGAGAAGAAGCGCCTCACTATGAAATGCCTGCTAGGGCTGGACAATGTCCCTGCTCATGCTCCATCCCTCCATGAAGATATTGCAGCACAATATTCCTTCATCAAGATTCTCTATCTTCCACCGAACACCACCCCTCTCTTCCAGCCCATGGACCAGCAAGTGATTTCAAGCTTCAAGAAGCTTTATACGAAATATTTCTTCAAGAGATGTTTTGAAATCATTGAGAGCACAAACCTCACCCTTCGTTAATTTTGGAAGGAGTATGTGGATATTGTCATATGCCTCAAAATGATCGATTATGCTTTGCAGGAGGTTTCGAGGCGCACCTTGAACTCTGCTTGGAAGAAGCTGTGGCTCCCACACAGACCAAATTGAAGACTATTTCGAAAATGTTGACGATCCTGAACCTGTTGCTCAATCTGAAGTTACCGAGATCGTTACCCTCGTGAAGTCCATGAGTCTGTAAGTAGATGAGGCCGACATCAATGAGCTTATCCAGGAGCACCATGAGGAACTTACGACGAATGACTAGAAGGGGTTGGAGTCCATGCGAGTGAACATCGTTCAGGAAAAATACAGCGGGGGCAAGGAGGATGACCCACTGACAACAGCAGAAATGAAAGAGGGTCTAGATGGCTGCTTTAAAATGGTGGCTCTTGTAGAAAAGACACCCCCAGAAAAATTTTCTCACAGGTCGTGCACTTGAGTACTGTAATGAAGTTTGCCTTAGTTTTTTCAGGAAAATTTTAAGAAGCAGGCAGAAACAAGCTTCTTTGGGCGAATATTTTCGCAAGAGGCCTTTGGTAGAAGCAGACCAAGTGCCAGCTAAGAAACAAAAGAAAAGTGGCAGTGATGAAGAAAATACGTGGTGTAATTAAATTTAGAAAATAGAAAACGTAAAGTAAAAAAAAGAAAAAGAAAAAAAAAGATTTTTATTTTAAGTTTATCATAAAGGTAAGTGTTAATATTTCCTGCCATTTGTAGATGCATTTCCTAGAATTAAGTGTTAATGTTTTCTGTCATTTATAAATCTGTTTTGTAAAGTTGAGTGTTTATGTTTTCTGCCACTTATACGTAAACGTTTTCTGCCGTTTTTATCCTCCTCTACCAGGGCGGCAGAGGAGAATCAAAACGGCGGAAAACTTCGCTCCCGGACATCGCCTCACTCCAAAGGTAAAGTTCCACATTATTGTTACTGTATTTTTACTGTTTGTTCTAATTAAACACCTCTTTTTCAGATTATCAATGTTAATTTATTATTAAATGGGGTGCATATCCCTTTTATAATAATTTAATGTGGTGTTTTTCTAGGGTCTGGAATGAATTAGGCTATTTACAGGTAAAAGGTGACTCTCTACACGAAAAAAAATCTGTTTACGAAAGCCCTTACGGAACCAAATATGTAGTGAATTATGATTTTTTTTTTTTTTTTTTTTTTTTTTTGAAAATGGAAGACATGAGCGTGTAAATGTTTTTAAAGCTAACAGGGAAATAGTTACTATAAGTGGAGGGCAGCCAAAAATTCTTCCCCAGGGAAATGGAAGTCTCTTGATAGAGACAGTAGCCCCAATACAAGGTGAAACATTAAAAAACACTTACAACATTGGATGGTCATAGTATCAAATGCATTTCGCACCACACTTCCAACTAGAGTAGGGGTGTGATATATGCTCCAGAATTGCTGGACATAGAGGAAAATGAAATTGAGGATGAACTGAAAAGTCAAGGAGTAGTAAAAGCTGTCAGAATGAGAAAGAGAGTTGGAGAACAACGTATTCCTCTTGCTACTTTGATTGTAACATTTGATCAATGCAGATTACCAAATGTTATTAAAGCTGGTTGGCTATCTTTGAAGGCAAAACCATATATCCCTTCACCATTGTGATGTTATCATTGCCACATGTATGGCCATTTAAGCCAGAAATGCAAGGAAAAACTAAATAATAAGTCAACTGTTTGTGCTAACTGAGGAAAAAATAGTCATGGAGCATGCATAAAAAATCCAAATTGCATACATTATGGGGAAGCACATCCAGCTACATATAAAAGCTGTATTAAGTTTATTTTTGCAAAAGAAATTCAGGCCATTAGGACCATGAATAGGGTTACTTTCAAAGAGGCTCGTAAAAGAGCTCTTGTAAAGCAACCAAGGCAACCTTTTTCAATGGTTCTGAAGAAAAACTTGCCAAAGCACACGGATGAAAATTATATCCTCACTTCTAACATAAAGAAACATATGAAAGTAGTTAGAGGTTGAAAGTCCATTGAAAATTTGTATCCAGAAATTGTAAAAAATCAAAACAGATACCTAAAGATCGGAAAGATATTCAAAAGCCATCTACTTTCATTCTAAACAATAGTACAAACCTCTCTCAGGCCGTGTCCTTGCCAGATCTGATGGAGGTTCCACTTGAAACCAATTTACCTGGTGAACCTGTAGTGGGGAAGGTGCAAAAACCTGATAGCTCACAACCTTTTAATCGAAAAAGAGAGAGACATCCATCTCTTTCGCCGCTTACCATAAGAAACATTAAAGTCACGACTTCAAATAAATATGATGTCTTGGCTGCTGATGTATCTGATCAACTGGAAGACAGCTTAAATAAATCAGAAATTCAGGTTGAGGTCCACCATCCTCCTCAACAATTAGATCAAAAGGACAAAAAGAAAAAAAGACAAACACAAAACCCAATATATCAAGATCCTCTCTAGAGATACCATCGGGAAATGGTGTTAGCTCAAAGATTGCCAATGGCAAGACTTCATCCAAGGTGTCTTCCAAAAAATATATCATATTTTTTCCTCCATTCTGTAATGGAATTGCCAGGGTTTAAGGGCGAAATATGAAGAACTTAAGCTCCTCATACGTGAGCACTCCCCTATAATTTTATGTCTACAGGAGAGCAAGCTCGATGCTAATACTACTTGTCCTCGAAAGTATATTAGCTATAGGACTCAATATGATCAACGAGCAGGGAGCCATATGGGGAAGTCTTATATACGTTCGTCGAGATGTTCCCAAAAATGTCTTTGTCTATCTGTACCTCTCTGCAGGTAGTGGTTGTACAATTTGATACAGGGAGAAAATACACAATGTGTTCTCTTTACTTGCCTCCAAATTGTAACAGCTCATATGATAATATAGTAGAGGTGATAAAAAAACTCCCACAACCTTTTCTCTTACTAGGAGATCTTAACAGTAGATGTTTTGGCAAATGCAAGGGGTAATATTATATCATCAATTTTGGAGAATGAGGATGTAGGACTCCTTAATACAGGAGAGCCCACACACTTTCATGTTTAGACAGGTACTTTGTCCTGCATTACCTATCAGTTGCAAGCTCTAGCTGTCTTCTCGATATTAATTGGAGATAATTAGATGATTGGCATACTAGTGATCATACACCAAACATTATAAACACCAACAACGGTCCACATTTACAGAGATCGCCACGATGGAATCTTGATAAGGCGGATTGGGATAGATTTCGGGTGCTAAGTGAAACTGAAGGAAATACAGAACAGTTTGAAAGTGTTGATGATGTCATAGACTTACTTAATGAAACTCTTCACACAGCAGGAGTCAATTCCATTCCCAAAACAACAGGGATATTCAAACGACAACCAGTCCCTTGGTGGTCATCAGAACTAACTGCCCTGCACAGAGCCACAAGAAAGTCTTTAACTCGATTGCGCCGGCACCGTTCTGATGAGAATATAGTCATATACAAGAAATGTAGAGCGCAGTTCCATTGTGCCATGAAAGAAGCTGGGCGCCAGTCTTGGGTGTCGTTTGTTTCCTCCATTAACAGTTGAATACCAACATCATCTGTGTGGAGGAAAGTGAAAAAGATAGCAGGGAAATTCACCACAAACCCACCACCAGTGTTAAGGGTAAATGGTCAGTATGTGACTGGAGCAACTGAAGTTAGCAATGCCCTGGCTGATCATTTTTTAAATGTATCATTCAAGTGTGAAGCAGCTCCTGGTCACCAGTATAGGAGCATTGAAGAAAAGAAAGTTTTAAATTTCGCAACAAGAAGGGAAGAGTCATACAATTCTCCTTTTACTGAAAGAGAATTTGATTCTGCACTTGCTACGTGTAACGATACGGCCCCTGGACCCGATGAAATTCCATATGCAATGATTAAACATGTACCGGTCTACACCAAGTTATTTATTTTGAACATTATTAATAGAATATGGCATGATCATAGTTATCCAAGTGTTTGGGAACTAGCCATTATTTTATCCTTTTTAAAACTGGGTAAGGATAAGTTTTTAGCAGCAAGCTAAGTAAGATGTCTATTGCATTGACATCTTACTTATATAAGATCATGGAGAAGATGGTCAATGCAAAACTGATGTGGTACCTTAGAAAGAAAGGTATTTCATCACCTATCCAGTGTGGATTTAGGAAAATGCACTCAACAACTGATGTGTTGATACGACTTGAGTCCTCTATTTGTGAAGCCTTTGCTTCCAAACAGCACCATGTAACAGTCTTTTTTGGCCTTGAAAAGGCGTATGATACTGGATGGAGATATGGTATACTTAAAACCATTCGTGAATTGGGATTAAGAGGAGAGCTACCTTTGTTTATTTAGTCATTTCTTTCACATAGAGTTTTTCAAGTGAGAGTAGGGGAAACCCTATCAGAGAGTAAATGTCAGGAAGAGGGAGTTCCCCAGGGTAGTATGCTGAGTGTAACACTATTCACACTAACAATTAATGGGATATCATCAGTCATTCCTTAAGATATCCTCTCTGCACTATTTGTGGATGATCTCTACATATCATTTGCTGGAGCTAGAATGGCAATGGTTGAGAGAAAACTACAACTCGCAATTGATAAAATTATTCAGTGGGCTGATATGAATGGGTTTAAGTTTTCAACAAGCAAAACTACTATTGTCCATTTCTGTCGTATCTGGGGAGTAATTCCAGACCCAGATATATACATGAAAGGACAATGGATCCCATGTGTAGGGGAAGCTAAATTTTTAGGATTTATTTCCACTTGTAGGTTGATGTGGATCTCACACTTAAAGGAGTTAAAAGCTAAGTGTTGTTTGGCTCTGAATCTTTTAAAAGAATTGTCCCATACATCATGGGGGGCAGACCATAAAACTATTTTAAAATTATACAAGGCCTTAATTTTTTCCAAAATTGGTTATGGGTGTGAAATATACTCCTCAGCCATCCTTAGCCGATTAAAGACATTAGCATCAATACATCAGGCTGGTACTAGACTGTCCACAGGAGTGTTTAGAACCTCATCTCTCCCAAGTCTCCTTGTTGATGCCGGAGAGATACCTCTATTATTATTCGGTATTGGTTTACAAAGATTCTTTAACTCTTTAGCCTTTCAGACTGCAAGCCTTGTAAGGCACTCAACATACTTTGAGTTGCACCCAAAATCTCCTCAACCTTATGGCTTTCGGGTAAAACAGTCTGGATATGATTAGAGGTAAGGTGCTTCCATTTAAGATATCATCAACCCCTCCATGAAAATTACCAGAGATATCTTTTTGGAAATATTTTATTGGTGTTAAAAAAAAATATGACTGAATTAAAAGCTAGGTCTCTTTTTATGGAACATGTTGAAGAACATAGGGAATCAACTTTTATATATACTGATGGCTCCAAAGCTGATGCTAGCATTGGATTTGGTGTATATAGTAGTTCTTTTAATTGTAGAGGTGCACTTGCTCTAATATCTTCCATATTTACTGGTGAATTATATGGCATACTAACCGCTATTGAGAAAATAGCATTAAAAGAGGAGGACAATTTTACCATTTTTGGTGATTCAAGAAGTGTCCAAGCTTTAGAAGGTTTTAATTCTATTAACCTTTTAGTTTTAAAGATTGTACAGAGGCTTATAATCATTTGCCTGAAAGATATAACAGTTCGATTTTGCTGGGTTCCGGCACACGTAGGTGTGTCTGGAAATGAAGAGGCAGATTCACTGGCAAAGAGTGCTGCTGCCGAGTTGCTACCAAGAAGGTATGCCATTCTTTGTAATGATTTTTTACCAGAAATTAAGAATTCTATTTATAACAATTGGTAACAGCATTGGGACAGTTTAACCGAAAATAACCTGAGAGAAATTGCGATTGTTATATCCCCTTGGAGATATAATGGGATGCCCCGAAAATGGGAGACTACTCTTTGTCGTCTCCGCATTGGTCACACTCGGATGATACATGAGTTTCTGCTGGCTTTCCAACACCAACCATATTGCAACGACTGTTTGATACCCTTGACAGTGAGGCATTTGTTGACTGAATGCCCCACATATAGCACAGAAAGAAATAGATATCTTTTTGAGGTTTGGGGTGAAGATGGCAGGTTCATCCTTGCCAAGATCCTTGGATATGATGTGTCGTACAATGCTAGTGGCATTTTGGAATTTATATCAGAAGCAGGTCTTCTTAATGCTATGTAACTTTTATAACATATTTACTTTTCTAGTTTTAATTGAATATTCTTTTAATCTTTATTTATAATAAACAATATTGGCGTTAATGACCTTCGATGTCAGGATGCCAGAGAACTTCAAAGTAATCAACCAAAATCTGAGCAGAGCAACTCAGATAGTTGGTTCCGAGTGGTCTTTGAATTATATAGTAGCCAACAAAAGTCTTAACTTTGTGGGGTTCCGCGACTGTGGACCTGTTCGCAGTGGCCCTGAACTTCAGGCTTCCGCTGTACTGTTCCCCAGTCCCGGATCCTCAAGCTCTTTAGCAAGGTGCATTCCAACAATGGTGGAAGAACATAGATATGTACGCTTTCCCACCGTTCTGTCTGATGAGAAAAGTCCTCAACCAGGTTATAAAAGCAAGAACTTATAGATAACTCTAATAGTTCTACTATGGCATCAAGCAGAATGGTTCCCAGATTTTCTGCAACTCCTTATGGAGATTCCAAGGGAGCTCCTTCCACGGCACAATCTTCCATAAAACCGTAGCTTTGCTTCAACTCCATGCCTGAAGACTGTCCAACTCCTCCTCTCTCAGAGAGGCTTTTTGCAACGAGTTGCAAAAAGAATTGCTGGACACTTCAGACGCCCCTCAGCAGTCTACCAGGCGAAATGGGCTGCTTTCTGTGGCTGGTGTCATGGAAGGGTTATCACTCCCCTTGAGGCCTTTATTCCAACAATAGTGGAATTCCTTGTACTCCTTCGGTAAAAAGTGCTTTTCTCTGTTTTGGCCGTCAAAGAAAGGCCACCACTCAGTGTTGTGTCTCGCCTTTAAACTGAAAGGAGTAGGTATTTCCTCCTCATTGGAACTTTCCTTACTCATATGGAGTTATGAGATAACTTGTCCCCAATCAGAACTTAGACCTCTTCCTTGGAACAGAGTTCTGATCCTTCAATCTCTGAAGAGTCCCCCCTATGAACCATTATGCCAGGCAACAGATCGCCACCTTATCCTGAAGACAGTGTTCCTACTCTTTTTAGCTTTACCCAAGAGAGTCATCGAGCTGCATGGTTTATCTTACGACATCTCCCATTCAAGGAGATGGGGAGAAGTAATACCCAGCTTCGTCCCTGAGTTCATTGCTGAGACTCAAAATCTGGGTGTGCTGGACCTTAGATTCGGCCTATTCTGGATAGAAAGTCTCCATTCTGTAACCGAAGATCCAGACCAACTGGTACTTTGCCCAGAAAGGAGTCTAAGGTGTTATCTTGAAAGAACAGTAGCAGCTTGCGCCCGTGTGTCAGCACTATTCGTTGGCATTGGGAAGGTCAAGAGGAGGATCACAAGAAACTCAATTTCCTCTTGGATCTGCAAGGTCGTTGATTTTGCTCTTAATCCTGACCCTCCTCCTGGAAAACAATTCAGCGCTTGTGGTGACAGGGGTATTGCATCGTTCTTGGCGTTCAAGAAAACTACTCTGTGGCACAGGTACTGCAAGCGGGCATGTGGAAGCGTCAGGCTACCTTCACTGCTCACTACCTGCAAGACGTAACCCACAGGAACATGGAAACATTTTTCATTGGTCCTGTGGTGGCTGCACAACAAATGGTCTAAAAAACCTCAAGTTCCTTGATGGACAGGTAGCAGAGGGTTGAGGGCTGAGGTTATCCAGGTTAGTCTGGGGTGAATGGGTAGTATGAAGCTTCCTTCTTCCTTTCACCTTCTCCCCCATAGGGAAAATCAGCACCATGGTACCCAGCACAGCTGACCCCCCTCTCTGCAGGTAAGATTCATTTTGCTTGCGTATCCTAAGTACAGAAATAATATTTTTTGCATCCCCAATACCCTTGCTAGGGAGGTTATTGGGCAAAGTCTCAGAACTCTCAGATTCCTATGACTCGAGATCCTATTACTAAGACCAGCCACATTGCTATTATCACAAACTGCAGGCTGCTAATTGTGCGCAGCACAGCTATTTTTGCGAGGGCAGGGTTCTTACTACCTTCGGTCTCATACCAAAGGAGAGAAAACCCCTGAGTCAGTGCCAAAGCCAATTGGTGAGGGCTTCCACCCTCCTTAGAAGTAAGTCATCCCTATAAATGGCGAAGGGTTTGTATTTGTGTCGGAACAAATGACAAATTTGTAAGTAATTTGTATTTTTCCTAACATACAAACCTGGAGCTATTTATACAAATTGGCCTGCCAGTCCTGTCCTCCAAGAAGTCCTGCCAGAAAGCAAAGTGGGTGCTCAGCCCAAGTGTGTGAGTGAGCAGGGTAGTCGGCACACCCACACCCCTCTCGCTAACTAGCGGTTGGGGTTGTTATCCCTCGCTAAAATTATCATGGCTCATCTTTCAGCTTCGCCGAAAGTATATCCCTATAAATAGCTCTAAGTTTGTATTAGGAAAAATACAAATTACAAATTTTTCATATTCAGTGGTTGATGCAGCATGTTGAACTGTTGCACAAACAGAAACAATGCCTCAATTCCCAGCTTCTATATCTGGATCCAACGATATAATTAACCAGGTTACCAAACTTGTAGAAGTCGTCGAGGTCAATAGGAGTCCTTATGATAGTTAAGAAGCTGTAGGAAAGTCAATCTATTGCGTACCATTAGAGGAAATAAATCCATCACCGGTTATTGGAATCGCCATTAAATCGATACCATTACATGACCTGAAAAGAGTGTAAAATAGCCCATGAAATATTGTTTAGCTCCAATTATTTTTTCATTTCGGAATTTCATAAAATAAATACACAAAATTGGCAATATGATTGACAACTTTGTCAAGAACAAGATTGAAAATCAGTTAGGTAGACTAAAAACCCACAGTGCTCTGATAAAGAAGCGTGCAACAGGAACTCTTCATTTTGAAAAACTAATAGAAAACCTTAACCCCATTCCAAACTATAATAGGGAAGTAAATCATAATGAAAGAAAGCTTCAGGAAAATAATGTCTAAAGAACTGAAACCTTATAAAAGAATTAATGTTAGTGTTGTTAAATAGAAACCCAATTTTGGCAAAATTAGCAGATATAACACACAGCCTATTGGAAATCCATCTCCAGTGCCTTAATGTTAAATCCGTACATAATACAATGGGATATTAATGGTCTTAAAACTCGTTTACATCTTGGGAAATTCAAAAAATGTTGAAGAATTATAACCCCTTTGCAATATGCTTACAACTTACTAATGAGACAATTCCTTCAATAGGAAATTACGCTCTAGCATCTCAGTCAGCCCCTTCTCCTGATGCATTAGGTAGTGCGATCTTTATTTATATTTGTGTAACTTACAATGCTAAAATATTTAATATCAGATTTTCAGTTACCTGAATTCGAATAACTTCATTAATATTTGTATATGCAATCAACCATCTTGAAACTATAATTTCATAGATTTATCCAAAGAATTTGCAAATAAGCAATAAAATTTCAATGCCCACAATCCTCTTCTGAGATAATAATTTTGTTACTTAGGTGCAAATTGTTCCAATGTTGAACAGATAGTAACTGATCGTAACCTCTGTATATCTAACGAGGGAGAGTCCAATACTTACTATGCAAAACCCATGAGACATATTCCTCAATAGACTTGGCTCTTTGTTCCAACAGTATTATTGATAGGTTGGAATTGAACATGTTGGACGATCTTTATAGCAGCAATCATTTTCCTATATTGATAACCATGTTGGCCCTCCTATGAGAGAATGCCGTAACATAGTCACTTGGCTTCAACATGGAGTATAATTTCCTTGTGGAAGCTGAGAAGGTAAGTAGTCAGGGCAAAATACAGTTGTTCCGTAACTGGAATACAAACCACACTATTTATTAGGGGTTATACTTTCGGCGGAGCTGAAATGACGAGCCATTAAAATTTAGCGAGGGCTAACTACCCATACCGCTGGTTAGCGGGGGTAGGGGGGGGGGGGTGTATCTTGCTACCACTCCCATTCACATCACACACCTGTGATTTAGTCACTTTACTTTTGGCTCGGATTGAGAGCGGTTGTTTCCTCTCTCCCTCCTGGCCTATTCTGGACTGCCATTAAATTTTTGTCTTTTAACTTACTTTTCTTATACTTGTATATATATGAAAACATTCTTAATGTTTATGTATATATATGTGTATAGAAATGTGGTAAGTTTCCTTTTTAGTGTTTGTGCTGTGTGTGATACGACAACGACACATAGTAGCAAGGCCAGCACAGTTCCACTTCGTGGGGAACGACCTATCCCTCTCTGGTCCATCGGTCTTCCCGTCGTCATATATCAGTTAATTCGGCCGCCACAGAGGAATTGTCATCACCTGGACTCTCTTCATTCAACTGTCTTCGCCTTTCCTTTTTTCCTACGGAAAACATGGATTTTTGAGCAAAGGGAATGTGTCCTCTCAAAGTTTGACTACGGCCTTTCTATTCTCGAGGTCGTTCACCTTTACAACAACAGCGTACTATTGGGGAAACTCCTTTCCCGTGAGCGGGTTAGGTTGCTCTTCCGATTGTTTGTCTCAATTATTTTTAAGTGAAATTAATATTGTATTTTAACTTTTCAGTTTTTCTCCGTGGGGAACACATCCCTTCAGAGGATCAGTAGTTGTCACTATTAGTGATTTTTCTAAGCTGATTTAAATAATTATAATTCTGTTTTATTACAGTTTCTCCGCTCCCCCCCCCCCCTTCTCCCGTGGATGTCGACTGGGAAAGGAAGGGCGCAATATTTAATTTTTATGTTGTTCCCTCGGGGTTCCTCTTCGGAGTTCTCCCTGGGGAATTTGTTAGATAATTAATTTTATTGTCAGCACAATACTTTTTATATGTTGTTCCCTCGGGGTTCCTTCCTAGCGAATTTCTGTTAAATAATTGATTTTATTTTTTTTCCCAGTTAACTATGCAGTTTCTTTTCGTTTGACTAAGAGTGCCAACGAAGCATTTTTCTGTTCATGCCTGGGGAATCTGCTGTCACTGCCGTCCCTCAGAGGATGTCGTCATGGGCGTCCTCACTTCTCTTAGAAGTACTCCCGTGACAACATGACCAGCACTTCAGATCATCTTAGAACGATAAAGGAGGTTCACCTCCAGGGGTTGGACAACTTCCCTTCCGAGGGAAGTTTCCTCTCCAGGTGTGAGGTTGTTTCACCCTTCAGAGGGAGAACTTCCCACATCTTAATAAATTCATCGTCTCCGACTGCTGTTGCTGCCTTCGCCCAGACTTCTCTTCCCCCTTGCTGAGTTTCTCTTCCTTCAGGGGCGGAGCACAGTCTTGGCAAGTCTCTTCAACGAAGTGTTCACCTCCCTCGTTCGCGAGAGAGGCCACTCATAGAGACTCTTCTTCGGAGGATCGCTACTGTTAAAGGTCAGCTTGCTGATCCACCGGCCCTTAATGGGCGTTCTTCTAGTCTCTTCTACGAAGTGTTCACCTCTCTCGTTCACGAGAGAGGCCACTCATAGAAACTCCTCTTCGGAGGATCGCTACTGTTAAAGGTCAGCTTGCTGATCCACCGGCCCTCATGGGTGTCATCAATTCTCTTCTACAAAGTATTCACCTCTGTCGTTCGCGAGAGAGGCCACTCATAGAGACACCTCTTCGGAGGACTAAGCAGACCTATTAGCGCAGCGCCCTTCCAAAGGGCATATCCCAGGTCCTGATCGTCCTGCCAGTTGACCTACCGATCTACCAGTGCAACCTTGTGCTGCAACGTAGTCCTTTGGACTTTGGTCCTGGACTCTGACACAGACCTTTTTTATGGTCCCCATCAGTGGATGCTCGCCCTTCCAAAGGGCACATCCCAGTTCCTGATCGTCCTGCAGCTGACCTACCGATCTACCGGCACAACCTTGCGCTGCAACGTAGTCCTTTGGACTTCGGTCCTGGACTCTAATGCAGACCTGTTTAAGGTCCCCATTGGTGGTTGCTCGCCCTTTTAAAAGGGCACATCGCAGTTCCTGATCGTCCTGCCACTGATCGTCCTACCACCTGTCCTGCTAACATACTAGCGCTACCTTCGCGCGTGCGCTAGCTCTACGACAGTCTTCCGCATGCGAGCGCCGACGATCTTCCACGCGCGGGCACTGGTGGTCTCCCGACTATCTTTCGCGCCGGCCGCCGATGGTCTCCTGCGCGTGTGCCGATGGTCTCCCGCGCGCGTGCCGATGATTTTCCGAGTGAGCGCCAATCCTCTTGTGCGCGCGCCAATAGTATTACACATGCCAATAGTCTTGCACGCATGCGTGGCAACAGTTCCGCGCGCGGGCGCTTAGGGTCTCCCGCGCGCATGAGCGCCGACTTTCTTCCATGCCCGGACGCTGATGGTCTCCTGCACGCGCACCAACAGTCTTGCACGCGCGTGTGCTCACCAACGGCCTTCGCGCACGCGCTCTCCAATAATCTTGAGTGCGCGCACGCCGACGGTCTTCTGCGCGCGGTCGCCGATGGCCCTCCCCACGCCCATGCCAACAGTCTCCACGTAGTACTCTCACGCACCCGCCAATGCACCCACCCTTGCGCAACCAGTCACACGCTTCGGCGCATTCTAGGGAGAATGCACAAAACTACACAGTGCCTTACTGTGTGTCAGCGCTCTTCCTCACTTTCCTGCGCCCTCCTGCGCAGTTACGGTCCCGGATCCAATGCACCAGCTCTTACCCAAGAGCCAGCGCTTGCCTGCTCTCCAGGCAGATATTAAGCACCAGCATCATCCTGTGTACCATCGCTCTAGTACTCTCCTACACACTCGCACAATAGTCAGTAAAAAGGAATAAAACTTTTTGGACAGGTCACCATTGCCCCATTCCTCCCGGCAAACACATAAACATTGCCACCGGGAAAAGAGGAATAAGGCTTCACAGAAGGATTCAAGATGCCGAAGATTCCATCCTACAAGGGGAATCGAAACGGGGAATCCTTGGTCCCTGTCTCTTCTGAAGTTTCATTTTTCCTTGACAGACCACCGTCAGCAAACAGGAAAGCATCAACAGACTGATCTCTAGATCACTGTTTGCTGATGGCTAGATCACAGTTTACTGATCGCTAGTTCGCCGATCACCAGATCGCCAATTGCTAGCTCAATGCTGATCTTTGACCTCTAGTCCCTCCAATGACTAACAATCTCCAATTGCTAGTGTTTCCAATCACTGATTGCTAGTCAATAACCAGTCATCAGCTTACTGATCACTAGATCACCGATGGGCAGCTCATCTATCTTTAATCATTGAACTGAGCACCAGCCCATCTTCAGCTTTGCTCATCTCTGACCAACTGGGGGGGGGACCATAATCAGCTTGCTGATCTCGAACTCACCATCGGCTCACAGACCACCGATTCATCGGTCATCGGCAATTTGCCAGCAGTTCGTGACTTGAACTTACTAGTCAACCACTTCCTGTAGTTCCTAGATCAGAAGGTATACAACATACTTCTCGCTGCTGGCCGTTCGCCATCACACTAAAATGATCGGCAAACGTTCGACAACCTTCATCAACGGCTTGCCGACAGGGAACTACTTGCGAGCCCTCTCCAACTGCACAGTAACCACGATACTCAACGGTTAACCATTGATTAACATTCGCCAGATAGATTCTATTCTAAGGAATAGCATCAATCCCACCAGGGTGCATGGTAAGGCTAAGCGTTGCCTTCCCTCTGTTAGTTAAAGAAATTCTCTCTCTGAGAAGAATTCTTACACTGGGTGTTGTGCCTGATCCTTTACGACACAACTCAAAACTCCAGCGTCGACAATCTTCCATGCAAAAGGATCAGCAAGGAGCTGTCCCTTTGGGTCGATGTCCACACCATGTTGGATTTTGAACAAGGGCTAAGACCTCAGGTCTTCTTTTGCACACTGGACCTAAAGGACACTTACTCCCAGGTCCAAACCATCCATCTAGGAAGGTTGGAAGATTCAGTCTAGACAAACAAGAAACACCAGTTCAGGGCACTGGGCTTCGGTCTTTCCAATACACCCATCCTGATCTCACAGGATTGGCTTCTGTCTCCTCTCTCTCTCGGGACGACTGACTGACCTTAGCAGACTCAGTGGCAACCTTGCATTAACACTGGAACTTCTGAAGTCTTTTTACCAAGATCCAGTGATCAGGGTAAACCTACGGAAGTCTTCCCTACTTCTCTACCAGGAGACTGGTGTATCTGGGAATGATTCTAGACACCAATCTCCACAAAACTTTCTCGAAACGAGAACGACTTCCATTCCAAGAGACTTGAGTCGGGAAAAAGAAGAAAGGGGGGACCATAGTGCTGCACCACACAACCTCAGCCCTCTGGATAGAGCCCGTAAGTACCTTCACTTAAATCTCTTATGAGATGAAGGCCAACTTTCCAGTCCTTCAGCAGCCTTATCGGTTCCTAACAGACCATTCATTGATGTGATGGACGATACACCACACACCACATAGAGACTCACATCGACAAGCAAAAAAGAACTTGCTCATAGCCTCTTCTCATCTAATAGTATAAACACTAAGATGGGCCAAAGTCCGTTCGGTACCAATATCAGCCCGCTTCAATCCAGACTGGAAGAACGTGCTTGCCGACAATCTGTGCACAGCATCTCAGATAAGGTATACCGAATGGACTTTGGATTGCCATGTAGCCAACAAAGTCCCGACTTTACGAGGTCCTCCAACTAGGGGTCTGTTCGCAACGCTCCTGAATCTCAAGCTGCCGTTGCTCACCAGCCCTAGTCCCCAAGGCTCTGGCAACAACGGTGGGTACAACAATGACGTTTACATCTCATCCCTGTTTTATCTGGAGAAGGGCACTCAAGAAGGCTAGAACATTGGTCAACCTCTCAAGGCCTCTCCTAGCTCCGCTATGGCATTATGCAGAACGTTCTCCAAATCTATTGCAGCTCTTGATAGAGTCTCCAAGAGAACCCTCTCCACATCACAGACAACCCACTTCGACACCTACCACAAGCTATAGCTTTGCTATGATTGTACGCCTGAAGACTACCCAATACTTCTTTGCGAAAAGGTTGTCTAGATATTTGAGGAATTCCTCAACATCAGTCTAACAGACAGTATAATGTCTTGTGTGGTTGGTGTCATATGAAAGTGTGTCTCTCCACTCGATACCTCGATTCCAGCAATAGCGGAATCCTCGAGTATATACAAGGTAAAGATGATCACTCAACCTTGATCCTTCACCTTCAAACTGAAGGAAAGGGACACCCTCTCATCGGTAGACTTTTCCTAACTCATACGGACTTACAACTTGCCTTTCCCCAGTCAGAATTGAGACCTTCCTCTTGGAACATGATTCAAATCTTTGATCCCTAAAGGGACCTCCTTATGTTCCACTTCACCAGGCAACAAATTTTCTCCTGATTTAAGAACACAATGTTCCTACACACTCGGACAGCAACCATGCGAGTCAAGGAACTTCATGGTCTCTCTTTTGACATCGCCCATTATTGGGAAGGGCGAAAGACAATGTACAGTTTCGTCCCTGAGTATGTCGCCAGACACAGTCTCCAGAGGTAACGGATCCTACACAAGTCTCAACTCGTTAACGGACGATCCAGATCATCCATTACTGTACCCAGGGTAAGGTATGAGACTTTACCTAAAGAGAACGGCAACAGCCTGCCCGGGTCCCTTCTCTTGTCAGCACTGAAAGAGAATAGAGAAGGATCACCAAAACATCATCTCGACATGACAACTCACAGTGTCAAGGGCATAACTATGCCCCTTGTCCTTCTTAACAGATTACTCTGTGACGCAGGTTTTACAAGAAAGGATGTGAATGCTCCAGCCAGGTGACTTTCACAACCTTTTTCCTGCAAGACGTGACCCACAGGGCACTGTTACCCGGTTTTAGTCTGCGTGAATGAAAAGATTTGACTGGCTCTTATTCTTTTCTTCATCTTACCCTCTCGTGGGGAAAGCAGCATCCTGGGTTCTCTGCATAAGCTGACCTCAAACCACTGCAGGTAAACCATGCTCCCTTGTGTACCTAGTATTAAGCTAATACTGTTGCGTCCCCATACCCTGGCGAGGTGGTATTGGGAGGTCTTGGTTACATCAGGTTTTTCCTACATAGACTCGGAATAACTTTACCTAGACAATCTCACTTCTGCACGTCTCAACACACAGCTTGCATAGGCCGCGGACCTTGCGTAGCAAGGTTTAGCGCGGGCAGGGACTCCTTATTTTTGAGTACTAACATACTCAGATAAGGAGCCACCGGGCAAAGCCAAAAGCTGGATTGGCAGGGACGTCCACCCTTCCTAATGGGTAAGTCACCCCTAATAAATAGCGTGGTTTGTATTCCAGTTTCGGAACAAATGACAAATTCGTAGATAATTTGTATTTTTCCTAACTATACAAACCTTAGCTATTTATACAAACTTGCCCGCCATCCCTATCCCCCTTGAAGTCCTACCTCCAAGCAAAGTTACTAAATCACAGGTATGTGAACGGGAGTGGTAGCAAGCTACCCACCCCCTTACCCCCGCTAACCCTTGCAAAATTTTAATGGCTCGTCATTTCAGCTCCGCCGAAAGTATAACCCCTAATAAATAGGTAAGGTTTGTATAGTTTGGAAAAATACAAATTATCTACGAATTTGTCATTTTAACCCCCCCAAAATTGAAACAAGGTTTCTCAACTGATTCTGGTAGGTTTTGATGTACTTTATAACATACTAAAAGTTTACCAAAACTATGACCCCCGGAAAAGTATTTTATCAAGATGGTGTCCAAGATGGCCGCCGAAACATTTGAACCATCATAACTCTATAACTATCAACTCAAATTTGATAATCTTGGTGTCTATTCCTACATTTTTTTGGGCGAAGAACACATTAAGACAACTAGGGATACCATTGAGCTGTTAAATCTTTTTGAAATTGGATTCTTGACCTTCAGATGTTCACTATCACCTTATACGCAAACACTTACAACAAGCAATAGTTAAAATAATTTATTCTTAGAGGTATAATGATAGCAAACTAATTGTGAGCGTCTTCTATAGGGTTGTTAACTTACAGTACTCATGTTTATATAATATTTCAAGTACTTGGTTACATTAGTTAATAACACTTTTATCCGCATAGAGTTTCAGAGTCTCAATTTTGAGTGTCATCCTCCTCCTCAGTATCAACCTCTCGATTGTTGTTTGGACTGTTACAGTTTTCAGTCTGGCAAGGGCCATATACACCAGTGCAAGGGAGTCCATAACCTCTGCAGCTGCATCGAGATAATCTGCATCCCTCTAAACAGTTGCAATGGATAATTTTCAAGAGCTTGTCAGGTGCAGCATTATTTTGGGTCATAACTGGTACTAGCTGATCATTCTCGAGTTTCCATCCCCATTCAATTGGGTAAGTGAAATGAACCCGTCCATACCATAATTTGGAAGTACACCCGTTGGCTATGGAAACTTGTTGCTGATGATGTTGAGGGAAGCCTTTCAGGAGTGACAAATGCTTCAGCAGTTGCCACTTTCTTGGTGAAAATGGTATGGTGCATTGATGATAGTGTATCATTAGATTTGCCTCCAAAGCAATCAACCATCAAATCTTTGCCAAGATCTGATATCTCCTCTTGAGATTTGTTTTAAAGGGTTAATGCACTCGCACAGGACTTCATGACAGGATCAGATTTCAGTAATTTCCGGAAGACTGACTTTTTTCCAATGCCGAAAAACCTTTAAGTGGAATCAGAGCCTGATTAGGCAAAGAGTAATTCAGTACTTACATCATCTCCTAGAGTTTCTTTCAACAGGTTAATGTTATATGCTTTGTGTTCTCTTGACTGTTTGCTTGCATCAGAACGGAAGTAAATGGTCTCATTGTCTGTTCTTGTATAATGAAGGAGCAGGATCAGCAAATCTGTATCCTCACCAACCAACGCTGTGGTGTAAGGATGGGATAGTTCAACAGTTGCCCAACGATATCAACATCTGCATTACCTGGTGACTGAATGACATGGCATCCCTTTTCAGTTAGTGCTGTGCTGATAAGAGAAGTCATGTCTGTCTTCTTTTTGTCACGTGATAGAAAGTCCTCCTTTTTGCCTGAAAACTCTGTTTCTGCTGTGAAACTAATTATAGGGTGCAGGTTTTTTCCTCTTATCAGATGTGTGTTGTCTTTTGTAGAGGAGCCTTCACCATATCCATCAAACACCACTGTTGCTTGTTCATAATATCTCACAGTGAAGTCTGCATAAGACTCGGCTATTGTATAATATGAGTCGCCTTTCTTCCATGGTAAACGATGGAGCAATGAGCCTCCATCAAGCACATAACAATCTGTTTTAGGTTTAGAGTTAATCACAGCCTCACTTGAAAGGGCTGCAACATGGTCTCGCATTGCCTGAGCAAGCAAAGGTTTATCTGCTTTCGAAGAATGTTCCTGGTCTCAAAGAGGGCTGGAGGATATGAGCTTAGCTCATATGTCAAAACCTCTTCAAGGGAAAGATCTCCTGATCTTGACACGGCAAGGAAACGCTGGAACAGAAGGGCAGGGTCAATGGTACGATCAGGAGCAATCTTCACAGCAGAGATATTTCCAAGGGTTTGGGATCTGTCTTTCTGCTTAAATTTGTAAGTAAATGCTGGCTTTACAATCATATCTTCAATGATCTTGTTCCCTACTGATTCAAAGGATGTACATTCACATCTGGTCCAGCCACTATTCCGTTGACAATGTTTCTCAGAGTAGTATCAGATGTGAAGGGTGAACAGGCTGCAATCTGTCTGAATTTTCTCAAGATCAGATGCATCACTTTTGATGTGTGCCTCAGATGAATCTTTGTGTTGTGGACTTTTAGTATAGGTTAGGTCGGTAAAATCTTGCATTGCACTGTTGCACTGAGATGTTACAGGTGCAGATAAGGTCCAAAGATTACGCATCTCCTCGGTCATCCCACTGCCATGGGTTAGACCACCAGTGCTCTTTAGAGGCCTCATCAATGTTTGTTCTATGACAACATCACTACTTAGTCCTGCCCAGCAATGATTGCTCCTTCGAACAACATGAAAACCATTAAGGAACTTTTGATGAACATCTGGGTGCTTTTCCTCCAGGTTGCTCATTTGCTGCAGGTAGTAATGAGCAGATTGCAGATAATTGAAGTGCCCAGCTACAGCAAAGACATTTAGGCAATTGGACACTGCCTGCAAATGCATCAACCAAGATCCAGTACGATCTTCCTTGATCAATATTCTTGCTATGCCAACCATACGCTGATAATTCAGCCACAACTGGCTTGTCTTTGGGGTCTGAACAAGTTCATATTTCTTCTTCTCCATTACTGTCTCAAGTTTTATCAAAACCTCAGAACAAGCAGTATCGTCTAGCATCATCTCTCCAATAAGAAGAGAGGAGTACAATTCCTCTGCCTGATCCAGCAATGTCTGAATATGAGGATCATCTTTGGCCATTTCCATTACAAGCTGGCTATGTAGGCACTTGTCAACAAGAAGGTGGCCCCACAAAGCCCTCTGGACAGCTTTCCCTGTTATCATGTGCACCACCACATTTTCTCCATTAAACAGTCTCAAGTATGTTTTTGAGGTCGGTCCCTTTCATGAGAGTTCCTATGGCCCCCAGCAAATTCATGAGTGTATGATTTGATATAATTGGAAGATTATATAAATATAAGTACTGTTAGTTAACAACCCTATAGAAACCGCTTATAATTAGTTTGCTATCATTATACCTCTAAGAATAAATTATTTTAACTATTGCTTGTTGTGTTTGTGTATAAGGTGATAGTAAACATCTGAAGGTCAAGAATCCAATTTCAAAAGGATTTAACAGCTCAATGGTATCCCTAGTTGTCTTAATGTGTTCTTTGCCCCCAAAAAATGTAGGAATAGACACCAAGATCACCAAATTTGAGTTGATAGTTATAGAGTTATGATAGTTCAAAGGTTTCGGTGGCCATCTTGGACGCCATCTTGAAAAAAAACACTTTTCCGGGGGTCATAGTTTGGTAAACTTTTAGTATGTTAAAAAGTACATCAAAACCTACCAGAACCAGTTGAGAAACCTTTTGTTACAATTTTTTGGGGGTTCAGGGGGTATTTTTCATATATTGACCCTACTAAAGACCTTAGCCTTACCCGGGTCCTCTTGAGATTTCAAAGCCTGAATCTCCTTCCGCAAGGCTTTGAACATCATTCTCTGATATTCTTGGGTCCCTTCCAGGAAAGCCTTCATGTTCGCTAAAATGGACGTGTCATGCAAATTACTAAGAAATTTAGGAGGCTTTGGTTCCAACGGCTCAACAGGAGAAGGAGGAGGAACAGAAACAGGAGTTGTACCTGACACAGAAGACGTAGTTGTAACTGTGAACAAAGAAGCAGCTGTAACTGTGGACAAAGAAGCAGCTGTGGTGGCAGCAGTCGAAACAACGGAAAAAACTGAGTCTCTCACAGAAGTCACACTATCATCGTCCAACTCAGGCAGATAAGAATCATCCACCGTGGGGAGAGGTTCGTCATCTGATTCTATGGTCGACAGAAGAGCCGATTCTCTGTCCGGAGATAAAGAAGAAACCGTAGACATATTGTCCAAATTGAGGCTCATGGCACTTAAAGCTTCATCCACATGTAACTGGACGGTCAGTATGGGCCTAGGCTGGGAATAACCCAATACCGAGTCCGGAGCCGCCTTAGGGAAAAGTATATCCTTCCACTCCTTAGATGGAAGGTAAGGAGCTTTCGGGTCAGCATTCTTCTTAAAACCCCTGACCCAAGTATGAAGAGATCTCTGGAAGAACATCCGGTTGTCATCAAAGATATCTTTCGATATCCATCCAGAGTGATGCAAGTCCTTACACACACTGCAATCCTGAGGGTCCCAGTAGGAGACTGGACCCTTCATCCTCCGGCATTTAGCATGAGTCCTGCAGGTATCATGACCACAAGGATACCTCTTGGTCCTGGCACAAATCTGCACCTGGCAGTGCATCTCCTTCGGAGACCACGCCTGTAAGGAGAAAGGAGAAAATATGTATGAGTACAATGTTCTCTTAAGATCACCAAGCTGAAAAGAATGGATTAATAGCATTCTATTAAGTCAACAAAATGGGGAAAGTAATCCCCAAATTGTGTGTGATTGCACTTGGTGAAAAAGTAAGAGGAAAAGAACACAGTATCCAGACCCCTGTTAATGGCATTAGATTGGAAAATTAAGCCAAAAGTAAAATTTCACTCTTAACCATGAAAATTATGTTCGGTTAAAAAGGGAAACAAGGATTCTCAACAAAATCAGTAGCTTCTCTATCACCGCAGAGAAAGGGCTAGTAAGGAGTCAACGAAGTCGCCAACCAAGAGAAAAAACATATCGACGCATCGATAGTAGAGCAACTGGTTGTATTAAAGGAAGGCTAAACTTTCAACCCATAATCTCACAAGAAGGATCCCTACAAAGGGACCCAACCTGTCAGAATATGAATGAAAAATCCAATCCACGCCCTTAAAGGGAACTGGATAAAATGTTAGAAACAATTAACCAAATGTAATGGTTAATTCTTTATGCCTAGCCAAAGAGAACCTTTTGCAAAAGAGATCTCACTAGCCGACTAACATAAAGATACCTCGCAAGTAGTAGAAGCAAGATCTTTATGTCGATCTGAAATTGTACTCATCAACAGGTAATAGAGCACACACCTTGTAGAAGGCAGTCTCTAAGAAAGAAAAACATATGCCATCATGGTACAAAAATTGCCGTTAGTAACGGCACACTTAGGTAACGGCATTGCCGTCTCCCATGGCTCTTCCTAAAGCGGAGGCATAAGGACATTCCCCTATACGAGACTTGACCTGCTGTCAGTAATGGCAGTGTCGGTAAGTATGGCAGCAAAGTCAAACGACAATAGTTTCCACAGAAACATCATGCCGTAAGAAAAGATTGTGGCGTTACAGGCCACACCGCCTTAAATAGTGACGTATCAATATCGTATGCCCAAGAAAAGGAATGCTGTCGGAGACGACAAAGCCGTAAGTACTGGCATTGCCATTAGTCTGACAACTCGCTCTTTTATAAAGGGGTATGCTGACGGGTCTATAAGACCAGAACAATGAAGGGACTAGGTTTCACAACAACAATTGCAAAAACACAGCATTATAAATAAAGTTCGATATCAGTAACGGGAAGATTCACCACGGGGAGGGGTAATGACATAAGGTAAAAAAATTTTACTACTCTATCTAAAATTCTCAGAGGCTAGGAAACGGCAGCACACAGCCGTCGGCGCACCAACAGTAAAAATTTCACCCTTCGCAAAGGGGAACACGATAAAACGACCATAGGCCAGCATGAAAAAATATGAAAGAATGTAGCATAATGGACCAACAAACACGCCGTCGAAGGATAGGCTAGGCCTGGATACGACGAATCCAAAGAAAAATCCCAGAGGCTAAAAAAAAAGGCAGTATGACAGCCAGCGAACCGACTGAAAATAGATAAGTGAGCTCACCCTTCGCAAAGGGGATCTCCAAAAAACTGCGCCTTCCTAGCCCTGAGAGATCTCGGATGCATGTAGCACAATGGCCAAGAGCCTAAACGGTCAGAGTACCGAGAAACGCCAACAAGTGGAACAAAAATCTCAGAAACTAGTATAACTGAGTACAACCCCCCCCCCCCCCCCGAGGGGAAAGACCACTGTCCATGAAACTGGAACTAAAGACCAAAAACCAAAAACGGCGAGTCCGCCTCCAACTAAAAACTTACCGTCTCTAGGCTAGGCTAGCTGAAACTGACACGAACTCAAAAAGATATCAATAATAAAAATGCAATATAAATGCTAACTTAAAGTAGAGCCCAAAGCATCACAATGCTAAAAAAACTACTAGCTAACGTGAAACTTACAAAATAAACAAGGAAACATAGAAAAAGGGCAATCAGGTACGAAACCCGACGCCATGGTTAGCTGGACTCGAAGCGCTTAGGCTTCCTCTTTCACAAAAGCTAAAATTTTACTCCCTGAAGGGATCCAAAGCAATTACAGCTAAGACAAAAAGCAAAGAGAGGTAGGTACTCAACTTTGACCAAGAAGAGGAAGCCATCATACAAAGAAAATCTTCAATAAAAAAAGGTGAAAAGAGTACACACAAAAATATAAAACAGTAGCGACAAGCTGCGAACAAAGGAATGGAGCGGCAGGGTCGTATGGGAGCATCGATAGGTGATAGTATATGTAAGAGCTCCTCACTTATCCTTCCCCTTAGAGGATTAGACTGGGCAAGGTCTATTTGGGGTGCAGATATCTATGGTTATCGTAGGGTACGTCCCTGAATTTACACGATATCTTCGGATACTCGTTCCTGGGGTTAGAACCCATGGTATCTGACGGTAATTCTCTTATAATATCAATCACAAAAATATTATACAGTAGAAAGCTGCCTGAGGGATCTTCCATCAAGACGACATGGCTCGAGCACCCCCCCCCAAAAAAAATATATATATACAGTATATATATATATATATATATATATATATATATATATATTTATATATATATATATATATATATTTGTGTGTGTATACATATATATATATATATATATATATATATATATATATATATGTATATATATATATATATATATATATATATATATATATATATATATATATATATATATATATATATATGGTGTGTGTGTGTGTGTGTGTGTGTATGTATGTATTATATGTGTGTGTGTGTGTATGTATGTATTATATGTGTGTGTGTATTAAAGCCACAGAAGAAAAACTGAAAAGACTTGACTAGAGTTAGTACTTTTGTCCATTAGGGACATCAACAGACTCAACAATAATGCACAAATACGGACATCGTATTTATATAGGAGAAGGGGATCCCATAGCTGTTAGTTTCTTGATAATTCCAGATAAGTCAGATTTTAGATAAAAGAATAATACCGTATTAATGTAAACCAGAACAAGGGCTTAGATTTAAAATTTGACCTTTGATACAGGAGATTAAAAAGGATTCAACAATATTCCTTTTGGTATAGTCATATCTATGGATTATTTAACTTGTCTCTGACCATCCAATTCTATGACTAGATCCTAACCATTGGGAGACCAAGGTATTATAAAGAGAACCCTTACAGACGGCCACCTCATGCTGTTTTATTCTGACTGAAATACCTTGGGATGTTTGGTCTACATAGAGCAAGTTACAATCTGAACAAGGGATACTATATAATATATTATTATCATTTCCAGAACTAATCTTAATCAACATTTCTTCCGACAGGAAACAAACCTGTAGCTATTTAATAGGGATTATCTTTCAGCAAAGCTGGAAGACTAGCCATTAAGACTTTATTACCAGGTGGCAACCACCCAATCACTATTTTGTGGGAGGGTGGAGGGGATAGCCGGAGTTACTGGCTACCCCCATTCCCTCAAACATCAGTGACATTACACCACTATTTCTTTTGACTCTGAATAAGACTAGGTAATATAGACCATTGCTTCAAACTCTTTCTCTTCTCAGGTGTGAATGTTCTCTTTGATGCTCCTTATGCACGAGATTAAACCCCCCTCCTTGTGTCCGACCTGTGTATGGCACTGTTGCAAACAGGGCTCCTCCTGCAATGAGTGTAGGGATTGGTCTGCCTCCCAGTGGGAAAGGTTTGAGCACTGGCAAAAGAAGTCTAAGAAAAACCCTTCACCTTCGAGGTCTTCCTCATGTGCTAAGAGAACTCGGACTTCTTCTCTCACCCCTTGACCTCTTCCTGAGTAGGAGCTTAGACCGATTCATGCCTTGGCAAACTCAGGGTATCGGGGATGTTGTTGCTTACCCTAGCAAAGCACCTTGGCCCCCCCCCCCCCTCGGGCGAGTCATTATCCCTTTAAGATGAGTTGCAGGCTTGGCCGTCATTGGGTGTGGCTGGACCTCCTTCTAAGAAAGTCTTTCTTGAGCTCCTTCAACATGGTGCCTGGAGGGATCCTTCCTCTGCTGCTCTTGTGGTCGCCGTCTTTTCTCCTGTCGACGCTCTGGCTGTGTGCAAGGCCCATCTCTCGCCTTTCCCTGTTCCAGCCAGTTCTGTTTGTGACCCTTGCACCTAATAGCCCTCTCATCGACGACTCTTGCCGACGACGAGTCCTCCCATCATCCTCGGACTTCTTCATCTTCCAGGGACCATAGTCCTCTACATTCTTCCTCTTACAGGCAGTGCTCCAGTTAGCGAGATCGGCGATCTTTTTGTCGCTCTCCTGCACGTGATCATTGGTCTCCTCTTTATCGTCACTCTCTGGCTCATGCTCGTCACTCAACATCTTGTGATCGCCACTCGCTAGCACGTGGTCGACACTCTGCTGACCATTGTTATCCTGCTGCGGTGGATTGTCGTTTTCCACCTGCACACTCACATTGTGTTTGCTGTTCATCAGGAAAAGACCTTCCAATACGTCATTCACCGTCTCACTACCCCAGACGATCTCCCACCAGACGACACTTCTGTCTAGTGCACCTTTCACCATCTCGCCATTCTCCCGGACGCTGTTCGCCTTTCCTCAGATCACCGACGCAACGATTTTCTGCTCATTGATCAGCAATACTATCTCGCCGATCACCGATGCGACACTCCAGCGCATTACTCTCCATCTCGTCGATCCCCTGTTTGTCGATCTTTTGCGCGAAGCTTTCCAATGCATCGCTCGCCACAAACAACAATCACCTGAGGGACGCTCTCACGTGTAGTTTGCTGCCATGTTACGCGTCATCTTGTCACTTGCCTTCTAGAAGACTTCCATCACGGCGCTCGCCAATGCGTCGCTCGCCATCACTTCATTCTGTTGCTCGCCATCGCATCGTCAAAGTGTGAGTAGTCCTCTGACATCAGTTCTGAGGGGAGTTTGACAGCTAATGTGTTATCAGCAGTGTTCCGGTTCAGACCGAGGTAATCTTGAGGGCCCATTTCGGAGAAGTCTCCCATTAGTGGTCCATTTGGCCAAGGTCTTGTTGGCTTCCAGCATGAATTTTTTTATGGACTCTCTTTCGCAAGGGATGTCCGTGGGCGAGTTGTAGCAACATTGGAAGTTTTCAACGTAGAAGCTTGTTTTAAGCTATGAGGCAAGACTACTCGTTTGAGCATCCAGATGGTGTTGAATTGTCTGGTTGAGCAAATATGGGCTCGAGGTGGCACCAAACAGGACCACCTTGAAGCGTTATGCGACAACTTCTGTCATACTGGAGTCCTTAAAGAAAAGAAACCGACAGTAATCACAGTGTTCCTGAGCGATTTCTATCAGTAGGAAAGCCTTAGAGATGTCTGCTGTCAAACCAAATGGCTTTTCCCTGAACCTGAGGATCATGGACTGAATTTTTGAGGCCAAGTTTGGGGCTGTGTACAAGGATTCATTCAGAGATCTTGAATTCGGTCCCGATTTAGCCGAGGCATTTAGTACTATGCGCATCGGTGTGGAGGTGGAATTTTTGAGGACAGGATGATGTGGCAGGTAGTGCATTTGTCCGTCACTATGAGGATCCAGTTCGACTGGTTTGATGAAGCCCTCCTTTATGTACTCGTCAAGGATGGCCTGGTATTTGGTGAATAACTGAGGGTCCTTAGATTTTTTAAGGGACATCAGCTGAGCAAAGGCCCTACCAAAATTAATCTCCGGTTGGCTATCGCTTTTGAAGAACAGTTGCACCGTGTATCTCCGGTTTGTGTACCATGTAGTATGCTTGAAGAGATCAATGGCCTGTGCCTCAAAATGGCTGAAGGGTTCATTGCTCATGCCCACAGCATCGAGTTTCCAAAGATTTTCGACAGGGGGCTCAACTTCCACAGGGTCAGTATCGCTGATGTGGTTTAGTGTGAGCGACAGGCTATCGTCCTCCAGGGTCTCTGTCCCTTCCCATGACCAATCTGGCAGCTCTTGATGCCCTTGATGTTGTGAGTGTGATTGAGGAGTCGGGGAAGATAATCGGCTCCGAGGATGATCTCTAAGCCAGCCGCATTGTCATCTGGCTGCTCTCTGCGAGACATAGACCACTAGCCTCTAGAGTGCGAACTGCATGGGTATATCCAGGCATCCTTACGTCCTTGCCCACGTTCGGGTTGACAATGGCAACGACCTTATGCTTGCGGTGACCAATTTTCAAATTGAACTGTACCAAGTTTGAACATTGAGGTGGTTCATCAATGTTGAACGAGTTGAGTCAGAACACGATTTTTTCCGACAGGAGCAAGGTTTAATGACTTAATTATATTGAGATGCATAAATGTGCGTGTGGCACCGCAATCCAGGAAAACTCGAGTGGAGTGTTTAAGTTTTTGCGTTAAAAGTTTTGTGTCCAAGGAGACGAGGTTAAGCTTGCAATAGGTGTTAGTAAGAAAATTACAGCACTTGCACAAAGGATGGTAAACAGAGGTACAAAGATTATGGAAAAAGTAAAATGGCAAATTTAAGTCGAACAGAGCAAAATGACAAGTGCTCGCCCAGAGCAGTAAACAATGAAGTCTGAACAATGTAGGTAATATACCTTAGCTCCAATGGCTTGGAACTCTCTGGTTAAATGCCATAAACCGACGTGCATAAAAGTTCGCATGTTAACATTCAAACATGCGGCATGCAACATAAATCAGTGACCTGAACATAAATCAAGTTCTGTCGTCTCAGAACTCGTAAATTAAACCTGGTTACACTGTCTTCCTTAAGATTGTGTCAAATACCATAAAATTACAAAACAACCTTTCTCTCATTCCCACTCAAGACAGGGCATTACACTTTCTACAATGTGGCTGGTGCGTGTGGGTAGGCGTGATATAGCGATATACTTAATGCTTAATCGAGCTAGTTTATGTTACAAATTTAATGATCCAAAAGTCAAAGGTGAGAGATCCGGTTTGAAGGACCACTCCTGTGTAGAAATTGTGTTTTTATTTAATTGTTGAGTGGGAGCTTGTTGTTCCGGGAAAGTCTCCGTACGTCAGTAGGCAAAGATCAGCAGGGGAGGAAAAGGAGTACTATCACTCCAGGCACAAACACCCTGTTAATAACTTTGATGACGTAGTTCACACATCTTTGCTCTAAATGCAAAAAACTGTACTCTGTCCAGAGGCCTGAAAACTCCACACGTAAAATTAAAGTAATTTGATGGCCTACTTTAGCTTTGTCAGGTCTAAGGTCATCTTCACTCTTAGGCTCTGTTTCGGCTCCGTCCCAGGGACCCCAGTGAGATGCTGGACAGGAATCTAAGTTAAGTAATTATTGAGACAATGGCAATGGATGGGAGCAGTGATGTATTTAAATAAAGTTAAATGTTGATCTTCACCTTCAAAGCACTAAGTTAAAGAAGTGGACGTTCGCGATACCAACTTACCTATATATACAGTGGGTTACTCTCAACATCTCGGGTGAATCTAACCCATACAATACTATAGATTGGGAGAATCTTCAAATAATGGTGTTAAAGATACCAATGTTTGTAATCTATTCTAATTTCTTTAGTACAGTAAAGAAGAGAATCAAGGTAACTCAATAAGGATTTATTCAAATAGCAAAATTAATAAATGAAGTATTAACCACAATTTACAACACATAACATTGAAATTGATAAACTGTATGAACATGTGGGATTAACCCTCAAACGGAATAAATAAAATCAAAATCTTATGGTAAATAACTTATGCGGTGGGATACTGAGGTTCCAACATGTGGTCAGTGACCTCAAGCATTTACAAAGAAATAAAATAAAAGTACATTCATTTCCACGAACACAGACCAAAAAATTTAATGTCCAGTGAATGGTGGTCTTCAGTTCTACCTCACTAGGTCTACTGCACTGGTTTAGTGGAGTCAATGGCCCCTTTCTACTCGCCCCTAGCCTTGATCAGTGGTTTCTGCAGAACTGGATGATTCTCCTTAATATCTGTGACCTCTCAATGTATCAACTTGTCCTCGTCCTTTGTGGAATCCAGAACCGTCAAAGTACAAGGGGACAGGCTAGTGGGGGAGAGTGGGAGCACGAAGTTGACTCAAGGGCAATTGACCCTGGAACTTTGTGAGGTCGAGTTCAGGTCAGAAGAGTCCGGCTTCCTTCCCTCAATAACAGCGCATCTCAATGCGTAGGCTAGTGGTCTTGAGGTGCCATCTCTAATTTAGGACAGGATTGAAACACTTGTGGTTTGTGATATTTTAAGCAATAGCCTACGCTTATTTAGAATACAAGGAGAAATCTTGCAAATCCAGAGGACAGATAAACTTAACTCTAAACTCCTGGCATACAAAATGAAAAATGAAACAAAGTTAATTAGCAAGTCGGGCTTACGTGTGTGGACAAACATACCTCCTAGACTAGCAGACTTGAGGTGTAGTAGAGAGAAATTCAAAGTACCTAAATACTTAAGGTAAAATAATGAATACGAAAATATTTATCTCGAGACACTCGCTTAAGGAAGAATCTTCACTCACATTTTCCCTGCCGTGACGTCACGAACAATACACTAAATACACTGTGAAGAAGAGTAGTGAAAAAAATTCTTCACACTTTTACCTACATGAGAGGAACTCATCTTAAGAGCTGGTTATTCACCTCTTCAATACACATATGAAAACATAAATGAAATTTCTGATTAACTTATTACTCCAGACTAAACCAGCTTCATAAGAATATATATATATATATATATATATATATATATATGTATATATATGTATATATATATATATATATATATATATATATATATATATATATATATATATATATATACGAGGGGTGATCAGAAAGTTCGGTAAATGTGTGAATATTTATTAAATTACGAACA